>NW_010304386.1:6738-8641 GCF_000700745.2 Antrostomus carolinensis | reverse complement strand
TGTTCCTTGCCAACTGGCAAACTAATAGCACTGCAAGAGCTAACAGGAGTGATCATTTTTCTTATAGCTTGAACAGTACTACAAATAACGTTTTTAGAAGCAGCCTATTTCTTCCACAGGGGAAAAAAAATAGCCCAATATTACAAACAAAAATAAATGCCCATAAACCAGAAAAGGTTACAAATGAAATGCCTCTTTTGCCCCCCAGGCTATTCTACCTACCTCAAAGCATAACTGGTCCCTCCAAACCAGGGTCTTCTTGAAAACCATCACTGTCCATAGTAGTCAAATATCCTTTTCCTCCTCTGCCCAGTTATCTGGGTCTACTTGAGAAGGAACAAATAATCTCTGGTTTCGTATCCTTTCAAATGAGTTTCCTGCCTAAAAAGCTGAGGGTTTCAGTCATTTACTTACAAGTCTAGTAGATATTCCATAGAAAATGTGCAAGAGAGATGACTGCCCTGAAAACCTTTCAATCTAATTCTGGTTGCTAGATAAATAATAATAATAAATAATAATAATAAAGAGTAAGAACTGCATTATAAGATCTGGGGCTTTGTTCAACTTTAGATTATGCAACTATAGTAACAAATGAGTAAATTTCAGAGTGGTAGTATTTCCTTAGTCTACCATCAGAAAAAAGTTTCTCAATTTTAGAGGAAAAAAAAATTGATTGCTTGTTATATTCAGATTACAGAAGATTAAATACTTGATGCAAATGAGAACATGACCAATTCTTGCAATAAAAGAAATCACGTTAACATTTCACTTCCAGATATTTATAACAAGATATTAACCACACTTGTTCCCTGTGTCAAATTTTACGTTTTTTTTAAAAAGAGCTGTAGTGCTTTCCAACAGTTTTCATACCTACCTGATATAAGCAACAAACCAAGTGCATTTGAAGACACTTTCAACAGTATTTACTATTCAGTTCCAGCACTGTGAGCAAAATGTTTCCGCTGCAACTGGTTTACTCTCCTTTTAATTAAAAGGTAGACTGCATAGTTAATACAGTAAAAATAATTAGGATATTAATTACCCTCAGTGTGGCAACATTTAATCTCTCCTGTCATAACCATATGGCAAGGCAATTTTAAAGCATACTGTAGCACGAGCATAAACTGTTTTAGGTGTTGAAAGACGTTCATGCTTAGTCTTATGAAAGCATTTATTTACAGGAGCATAAAACAAACTCCCCACTGACAATCCTTTAGACAGCCAGCTTTGTGCCCCTCAATTTCCCAGGGTAGCTACACTCTGCAGGGATTAGAACTCAGATCCACGTTCCATCATAACACACCCCCTAACAGGCTTTGCCTCTGGCCTCATGAGTTTGTCTCTGCAGCAGTACAATTTGGAGGTTTACAGAGCATCTCTCCCAGCCACCCCTTCATCTCTATTCCAAAGCCCCGATGGTCAGCACAATATTGTGGGTGTTATGAAATGTGGACTTCATTTCTTTCTGGCTATGGGCAGACTATCACCCAAGTCTCAGCATTCAACATGACATCAAACAGTATCATCATGATCTTTACTGAGAAAGCTGAACTGTCCCAGTTACATTTCTCAGATCATCAACTCTTCTGGTGAGAGCTGCAATGTTACTTCAGTAGGTCACTGTGAAACAGCAAAGAGGACATGTGCACAAGAACTAGATAGTTGGTTGAATCCATTCTGTGTATGCTTGGCCTGGGCTATGCTATTTTGTTGTTCCAGCCCAAGGAAGCCCTTCAATCATGCATAAGGCTTCTTTAGACACTGCCACAATAGAGTTGGCATCTTTAGACACTGCATCACTTCCTCAGTTGGACAAATCCAAGGTGAACCTATATATCCAAGTTATTCTGTAAGAAGTTATCTTGGCTATAAGAGCTAACAGCTAAGCCACTGGTACTATTCA
>NW_010304386.1:0-6724 GCF_000700745.2 Antrostomus carolinensis | reverse complement strand
TCCTGCTGAGTTCTTTCAAATGTCCTGTATAGTAAGATATACGTTGGAATAAACACACTGCTCAATGAAACAAACAAGCTACTCCTATAGAACATTCTAAATAACTTGCCCAATTTGGTCTTGGCATACCAAGATTAATTCAATAAACTGACATCTACAAATCAGATGCAGGAATTCTCCCAGTAAACCTCAACACATTAATTTTATAGATGGTACTCATGTAATTAGCATAGACAGAATAATTTAGGAATTTAATATCTATATAGCTTCACAGATATTTTCTTTTTATCCTACAATGAAAACAGAGGCATACTACATAAACAATAAGTTATTTCAAAAGAAGATGTCTACTATCTCAGTGCATGATACTTTTCACTGTCTAAACCACATCAACAAATTCTGCTGAATTACATAAACGGGACACTTGGCACCTCTAAGAGTGAAAAGGACAGTCATTTGCACAGATATTTGGAGAGTCCTATGGTTAGAAAAGAAGTGCTTGCAGATCACGATTCTTCGCTAAGAAGGCACCATATTAAATTGACTTTTATCTTGTGGTTCAAGCGTGGTGCTGAGTGCAACAAAGTGAAGTTGTAAGAATTTCTGTTTAGGGCATCATTCAGTGGCACATCTCTTTTAAACGCGTTTTCTAAACAGTTCTATGAGCCTAATTTACAACACTGTCACCATATGGAATAAGTATTTCTCAAGAAAAATGAAAATCCTTTTAAATTTAATTCCTTTAACAACGTATTGCTGCTTTAATACCACCGAGACAGCACTGTGACAGTACAGACACTAAAAGAAGTCATAATGTTTTAAGAGCACTTTCTTCAGACACAAGATGCAAAATACCATTATTTGAGACATTCTCCCACTTCAAATCAAACAGGAGGCAATGACCCAAACATCTCTCTAGTGTATTAAGAGGAAATCATCAGTTCAATTTTAATAACACCATCACTAAAAACTGTAATTGCGCCATTGTAAGTGAACACTTCCCCCCCACCCCCAAAGAATGGGCTTTAATGAAATCTATATGCAGGTACAGAAGAGGTTGCTGAGCTGGTTCAGTTCCAGCTCTGAAGCGGCCACATCCAGTCGAGCGGTATCCCCACATCTGGCAGTTTACACTTTGCTTGAAATCAGCTTTCAACAACATGAGAGCATGAAGCCATCCATCAGTGTCTCAATTACAGGCTGCACTTAGGGATCTTGGTGTGGTAGCCAACTCCTGCAGAGCTGATCTACTCACACACCAGCAAGCTGATTAAATTTATGACTAGCTGAATGACTACAGTATGAAAAATTCTCGTGTTGGTTCTACCTTATCTCACACAGACTGTATTGGTAACAGGCAGCGCTTTGCACTGCCGTGACTTTTTGAAAGCTTTGAAGTTGAATTTATATTTTGTTTTGTTGTAACAAAGTTCATCACACAAAGAGTGCAAACTACATTAGAGAGAGGATTATAAACTCTTCAAATAGATAAAACATTGTGCAGCAATGGAAGAGTTGACCACTCTGTACACAAAAGATTTCTGGACATTTTATTTCACTTCCTTTTCTGATATGCAAGGAAAAGATCACTATTAAATGACATTTTCCACGGTATAATATAATTTGAACACATTAAAACAAATCAACACTAACCAAAAGAGAACAAGCTCAAGATTCTATCAAATAAATTTGTTATGTTGCTATTTATTTCAAGACAGATTTAAGAAAGAATGAACAGCACTTGATAGCCTGGAAGCCACATAAGCAATACACGAGCCTCAGGTTTTTACTCCTTAACACATTATGCAGAATTACCTTAACAGAAGTTCTTTGGGTAGTTTTTTGTTAATAAGGGCTTCATCGTTATTTGAGAAAACCTGGAAACAGAAAGAAAAAAAACATGATGTAAAAAGATCAACAAGAAAAACAGCTTTTATAGAGTCTTTTCACCTTCTCCTTAGGTGCTTCATTCTTTGAAATTACTGTTAATGGCAAGTTTTCAACATGTTACTTGGTAATACTGTAAAATTATTTCAATATACACAACTGGGCAACACCCACGCATAGACCTGCTCTTCCCTAGTGCTAAGATTTAACTGCACAAAAATTCTGGAGCAACTTAATAATCATTAAACAGGCAATCAGAAGTCACACTTATACCACATAGAGAAGTATTTTAGGCAGTAGTAAAACTCCTAGCAATAGCAAGGCACAAACAAACACGCAGTAGTTGCACAGTCTTAAAATTGTTCTATTACAGAAAACAGGAACTGGACACTTCTCAGTTATTCAGGTCCCTTCCTTCACTGTCTACAGTGTAAACTCTTTGTCCCAGTGTGCTGGTTTTGGCTGGGGCAGAGTTAATTTTCTTCATAGTAGTTAGTATAGGGCTATGTTTTGGATCTGTGCTGGAAACAGTGCTGATAATTCACGGATGTTTCAGTTATTGCTGAGCAGAGCTTACACAGAGTCAAGGCCTTTTCTGCTCCTCACACCACCCCACCAGCGAGGACGCTGCGGGTGCACAAGAAGTTGGGAGCAGACCCAGCCAGTGGGTCACCCCAAGTGACCAGAGGGATATTCCACACCATATGATGTCATGCTCTGCAATAAACTAGGCTGAAGGTTGTTTGGGGGGCCACTGCTCAGGGACAGGCTGTTGGTGGTGAGCAATGGTTTTCATTTGCATTACTTGTTTTTCTTGGGTTTTATTCCTCTCTCTTCATTATTTTCCTTTTCATTACAATCTATTATTACTTTTATTTTACTTCAATTATTAAACTGTTCTTATCTCAACCCACGAGTTTTCTCACTTTTACCTTTCCAATCCTGCTGGGAGGGTGTGAGAGAGCAGCTGTGTGGTGCTTAGTTGCTGGCTGGGGTTAAACCATGACAGTCCTTTTTGGTGCCCAACATGGGGCTCGAAGAGTTTGAGATAATAACAGATTCACCAGAGCTGATTAGAAGGGATTTATATCTGTTAACAGTTGCAGGTCACAAGTTTGATTCATTTGTTCTCAATATGAGTTTATCTGATCTGCACCATGCTCTTTTTTTTGCTGTACTTGTTCAAGATTGGTGTCGGCTTTTGCAGTCTGCTGTGCTCCGTAGTGATTAGTGCTGTTTTGCCTGGGAGATTTGTTATTAAAACACTGACCTTGAGCTTAATCTGGTATTTGGGCTCTGTACGGAAACCACTACTGTACTTTAGGCACAAGCTCATGGAAACAATTAGCAATTATGTTTCCCCCTCTAAGAGGTTTTTTGTGGAGGAAATATAGAATAGGACTTTTGCTACCTTCTCTGACGTTTTCTCCCTCGTAAACAATAATTCTCGGTATCTTAAATGTCCTTGGGTAGTTAAAATACTTCTATTGGTACTTCTTAGGAATATTGCTTTAAGTAATTAGGAATATGACCCAGGCTCCACAAGAGTATGGTCATGGGTGGCACTGCATGTGGGAGAATATGGGCAAGTATCTGTAGGAAAATCCCCCGAAATATTCACGGAGTCCTCATGGAGGTAAGAGTGAACTTTCGTAATGACCTTTATTAGCTTAAACCAACACACTTTTATAGGGTTCTACAGGGTTCATGTGGTACAAACAAAACTACTATTGGCTTAATTAGCTAAATATCACACATGTTGCCTTATAATTGGTTATAGGTGAATTTACTTCCGCATTCATGCCAACCTCAGGCTCTCCCTCCTTCCGCTTCCAGGATCAGTCTCTCCTTATCCAGGTGAACATTCCCCCCCCCCCCCCGTGGCCAGCCAATCCTGTTGAACATCCTCCCTCCTGTTTACGACCTTACTGTCCCTCCTCATTCTTGTCCTTCAAGGAGACTTCGAGGGCACTGCCTTCAGGGCTATGGGCCGGGTTGTGCAAGCAGGCCTTAAGTAAAATATCATGTCCGTGCTCTGCCAAGATATTCTCTACAGGTATCTAGAGAACTTCCCATCTCCAATGGTTTGGAACTTCACTTCCAAACAACTAAAGGATCCTGATGAAGTGACAGAATGTTTGATTTAAAAATAAAATAATATAAAATAAATGCCATGGCTATTCCAAAGAGGCACAACCTACCGCACTGTGCTGGGCCCTGGCCAGCATCTACCAAACACTGTGTGGTATTATGCAGCATTCTCAGGGAGAAGACAAACCAACAGACACTATGGCTAAATCAGCCGCCCCTATAACTAAAAAGAAACAATGGAAGTGGAAGTCAGCTGGTTTGGTAAGGCATGAAGAAGCTTCTCTAAGAGGGAGTAGGAGAAAGAATCAGAAGAGGTAGTTTGTCCTGCAGCAAAGCAGTCACAAGGACAGGAGGAGGAAGAGACTGATATCACAAGTGAGGCAGAAACCACCCGATCCCCATCCCTAAGTGAGATGTGAGATACACAAAAAGATTTTAGCTGTCAACCGGGTGAGCTAATTCTCAGCTGTTACTCCAGTGCTGGGATATTGGGGGCAGCAGTCAGGAATCACAGGGAAGCCCACAGCTAGGGTCCCTTGCTAAGGATAAGGCCATTGACAAAGGGAGGAGCCCTGTCTTCAGCAGTGACTCCTGTCAAGCGTGAAGGACAGGTATCCCTTCAAGGAAGAACCTGCAAATTCCCAAAGCAAAGGGAACACCACTGAGGAAGGTATCCGGTATCTGAGGGAATGAGCCATGTTAGGGGTGATCTGTAACAACCTGGATAGCAACCAGGCACCCACAGACCCAGACAAAATCCGGTGCAGACAGTCCGTGTGGCAGAAGTTGGTATGAAATGCACCATGTCATACACTCACACCCTGGCGATACTGAGCTGGACAGACACGGAGGCACCAACTGCAGATGAACTAGTCAGACAATTCCAAAAATACTAATGTCACTTCCTCCATGTGGGCCGGTGTCTCAGCTGTGGACAGAATGACCCAAAAAATGTCCAAGCAAGCCAAGAAGGGTAGGTCTTCCTCATTTGGTACGGTTGGACATGATGATCTCAAAGGTCTTTTCCAACCAGGTGATTCTATGATTCTATGCACTCCAATCAAGGTTTCAGCTATTAAAAGTCATCCTTTGTCTCTTCAGGGGAAAGAGCAACGGTGGCACATACCACCTGCAACCCTGTGGTGCTTCCTGTGTGACCACAGAGAGGATGTGAGGAAGTGGGATGGTGAACCTGTGTGGAGACTAGAAGCTTGAGTACAAGAACTGCAAGGAAAAACAACAGCCAAAAAGCATCCATCCAGGAAAATTCCTGCTCCAATGTCCCTAGCAAAGGGACTTCTGCTTTGCAGTTACAAAAATCAAGTAATGAAGATTCCAACCAGGAATTTGGCAAAAATCAGGTTTACTGAACTGTGTGGATTTGATGGCCTGGCACATCAGGCCCACAGGAGTGTAAAGCTCCAGCAGACACAGGTGCACAGTGCACTCTCATACCACCAGGTTACAAAGGGGTAGAATCCATCTGCATTTCTGGAATAACGGGAGAATCTCAAGAACTGTCTGTGTTGAAGGCTGAGGTAAACCTCACTGGGAATGAAAGGCAAAAGCATCCTCCTGTGACTGGTCCAGGGGCTCCACGTGCCTTTGGCATAGACTACTACCTCAGGAGAGGGTACTTCAGAGACCCAAAAAGGCACTGCTGGGCTTTTAGTCAGACTAGGAGTTCATTGCAATGTTAAACCCTATAACCTGGCCCAAAAGGACCAGGGGTGGAGACTGTAATGGACATACATAGAATCACAGAATGGTTTGGGTTGGAAGGGACCTTAAAGATCATCCAGTTCCAACCCCCCTGCCATCAGCAGGGACACCTTCCACTAGACCAAGCTGCTCAAAGCCTCATCCAACCTTTTCCAGTGTCTCACCACCCTCACAGTAAAGAACTTCTTCCTAATGTCTAATCTAAACCTCCCCTCTTTCTGTAACCCGTGACTGGAGTTGGATGTTACAGGAATTACTACAGCAGGAACCACCTGAACCAGTGGAGGACAAGCCTTACAAGAAGCAGAGCAAGTGCAGCAGTGACCTGACCTGAGCTGGCTTTGGTACCCAGTAACTCCACACAACACACCACCTCTCCTGTTCTGGGTGACCACCATAACAGATAAAACACAAAGTCATGCACTAAATTAACTCAGTGGACATTTGTGGACATTTTACAGAGATTTCACAGGGTGGTCCATAGACTAAGGGAATGATATCTGTGTATTGTATCAAAGGGTAAGAAAGAGGATGGTGGTTAATGAGGAGGTATTGGATAGTGTGGGACCTTAGCATGACATAAATGGTACGGAATAAGGAATGGAGAACGTGCTGGTTTGGGCTGGAGTAGAGTTAATTTTCTTCATAGCAGCTAGTATGGGGCTATGTTTTGGATTTGTGCTGGAAACAGTGTTGATAACTTGGGGATGTGTCAAACATTCTGTCACTTCATTAGGATCCTTTAGCTGTTTGGGAGTGAAGTTCCAGAGGTCTTTTCTGCTCCTCACACTGCCCTGCCAGTGAGTAGGCTGGGAGTGCATAAAAAGTTGGGAGCAGACAGAACCAGGAGAGCTGACCAAAGGGTATTCCATACCACATGATGTCCTGCTCAGCAATAAACTGGGGGGAAGGATGGCTGGGCAATTGTTTGTATTTGCAGCACTTGTTTTTCTTGGGTTTTATTTCTCACTGTTATTTTCCTTTTCATTAGAATTCATTATTATTATTATTATCATCATCATTA
>NW_010304385.1:13123-19964 GCF_000700745.2 Antrostomus carolinensis | reverse complement strand
ACTTGCCCTTATTGAACTTCACCAGGTCCCTCCCTGCCCAACTCTCCAGCTGGAGTTTCATACTCACAGCTGGCATAAAAGAGCACCACCGTCCGGGCAGTCTCCAGGAGAGCAGAGTGGAAGGTCTCCTCGGTCAGGACAAGGATCTGCTCCAGGGGCAGCTCTCTCTTCTTGTCCCTGGAAACTGCTTCCACCACCTGATCATCCTGAATATCTGCAAAGGATCAACAGTCGTGCATCAACACAGATATGTGCAGAGGACAGAGGGAACTACAGCCCCCTGGGCCACCCCATCAGCAGGTTTTAGTAAAGCAGAACCTCTCAGCTGGGACATGGTGACTGTCAGCAGGGGGTTAACTGACCAAAAGGAGAAGGCAAAAGCACAAGACACACTCATTGACAGACACACAAACTCGTTGAAATGTACTTTTGGTGTCTCACACCAGTTGTGCCCTCTGATTTCAACACTATTCTCTAAGCACGTTGGCTGCTCCAGGATCCTGCACCACTTCTTTTTGGAAAACAAACCCAATTTTGTATGGAAAACAAAAGTGTTTTCAAGGAAGCGCTGAAGGGAGCAGCATTTTCTCCCTGGGGAAGGCAAGTCTGGAACAGCTTTTAGAAAAACATGTCTGAAACCCTTCCAAAGGGACTGATAATTCTGAGGCACTTTGTCTGATGCTTGAAAGGGAGACAGCGTCGGGTGAACTTTAAATTCTCGTGCCTCTGAAGGTGGATGGATGAAAGCAGAAGCAACCCTCTCCCTCATGCAGCACCTCTGCAACTGTTCCTCTAACAGCTGCTGATTTTCTTCCCATGGTGTTTCCCCTAAAAATTATGCCTGTCTGTCACAAAACTCCAGAGATCTTCAGAGAATAAAAGAACCATTTTGTACCACTGTGATGTGACTGTGATGGTTTGCCTTGGATATGCAGAAGTGTCCTCTAACGCTTTCACATACACTTGCTGTCTCTAGCAGATGCTGATTGCATGTCCCATCTGATGACAATCAGCTTTGCACTGTTTAGTTGCACACCTTGATTACTGTTCTCTTTTTCATCCTCATCTTCCTCCTCCTCCTCCTCCTCCTCCTCACCCTCCTGGATTTGTTCAACCTTGCTCTTATCTTCCACCAGGGTTATAATTTCATCAGTGTCTTCCAAGACCAGGTATTTGATTGGCACTCCCTAAAGAAAACAGAATAAATCAGTGGGATCAAAACATATCTGCCTATTCTATTCACAAACTAAACTCAAAGTTGATGGGTCACCATCACCCAACTCCTTATTTTTGGGGTATGTCAACAAATTAATAGAATCACAGAATCATAGGATGGCTTGGGTTGGGAGGGACCTTAAAGCTCATCCAGTCCCAACCCCCCTGCCAGCAGCAGGGACACCTTCCACTAGACCACGTTGCTCAAAGCCTCATCCAACCTGGCCGAGAACACTTCCAGGGAGGAGCAGCCACAGCTTCTCTGGCCAACCTAGGACACTGTCTCACCACCCTCACACCAAACAATTTCTTCCTCACATCTCAGCTCCAGCTCCCCTCTGCCACTTTCAAGCCATCACCCCTTGTTCTGTCACTCCCTGCTCTTGTCCCAACTCCCTCCCCACCTTCCTGGAGCCCCTTCAGGTACTGGGAGGCCACTAGAAGGTCTCCCCAGAGCTTTCTCTTCTCCAGGCTGAACAGCCCCAACTCTCTCAGCCTGTCCTCACAGCAGAGCTGCTCCAGCCCTTGCATCATCCTCGTGGCCTCCTCTGGACTGGCTCCAGTAGGTCCATGTCCTTATGTTGGGGCCCCAGAACTAGATGTAGTACTCCAGGTGGGGTTTCACAATTCCTAAAGCTACCAAACAGGGGAGTTTCTGGGGTGTGGTTTTTTTGACACCATTTCACCTCGAGTTTTTCTCACTCCAGACCAACTTTTCCTTGCCGGGAAGAAACTGTGGCTATGTGGGATCCTGTGCCTGGTGCTCCACCTCCCAGTATCTTAACATAGATCCACTGCTGCAAGAAAAGGCCCAGTGGACAAAGAGTGAAGAGAGTGGGGAGGTACAGGATCCACTTGGCTGTCCCCCCTCTAAAGGGTGTCAGGCTGGGTCAGAGCAGCCCATCACAGCCTGGGCAAGAGGCACAAAAAATCCTTTATCTCATGGAGTTCAACAAAGAAGAGTGCTCCCAAGTGTACATGGGCTGACAACCCAAGGAAAGAAAAAGTGTATTTCTCAGAAATGAGACCTTAAAATCAGCTCTGGCACCGTCTCAGCAAAAGGCACTTCAGAGAAAATGAATTTGATAATGAACTGAGAGAAATAACAAACTGCCAGCACCTCCCGTTGGCTCCAAGAGAAGAAACACAACATGCACATCTCTCACCAGGGCATGGGAAGCCCTCGGGGGATGTTCAGCTTCAGGTCTGATCCTGTATCTTTGCAATCACAAGTGTGACAGTTCAGGTAATCTGGGGCAACATGTGCTCCCTGGCATTTGGCAGCGCCGAATTCCATCTTGCCTCACAAGCTGGGTCAGATCCCTCCAGAGTTGAGCTCATCTTGATCAACCTCATTTAACTTACAGCCTGCTCTTTTCCCAGATCACTGCCAGAGGCATTTGGTGACATCAGTTCAGCTCAGACCTTTGGTTACATGCTCTCAGTTTGCTCTTAGTTTCACACTCATTTCCTCTTCCATCTTTTGAACCCTTTTCCTAAGGGGGCAAAGGCATTTCAAAGTCCAAATCTTTGGGGAATTTGCACTTGGACTACTACCTTGGGTAGTTTACCTTGTGTTGCCTGAAGGTGTAATTGAGGTGTCACTCTATCTTTTGAACCCCAAAAGTGGGTTGCCCAAGGAAGTTGTGGCTGCTCCTCCCTGGAAGTGTTGAAGGCCAGGCTGGATGAGGCTTTGAGCAACCTGGTCTAGTGGAAGGTGTCCCTGCTGCTGGCAGGGGGGTTGGAACTGGATGAGCTTTAAGGTCCTTTCCAATCCAAAACATTCTATGATTCTATGATAAATAAACTCAATATTTTATCTTTAGCATCAGGCACAACTGCTCTGCAGTACCAAACTCAGGCAGTTCCAAATACACGTGTGCATCTGGGGAAAGCCACTTCCCCTTGAGCTTCTGGGAAGGCTGTCAAATAACAAAGGAGCTGAGCAACACCTCAATGCCTCTCAAGAACACCATGTCCAGATCATAGAATCATTATGGGAAATACAGATAGGGAAATAAGAGTTGTACAATAAAGAAATCCAGCATCTAACCTCATCTGGTGTCTTGAGAGCAACGTTTGAGCGGAGGAGAACGTTCAAATTTACATGGTCCCTTCGAAAAAACAAAGTGAACATTAGATGGTGCAACACTTTAAGGTCCTTTCCCCATTCAGCCTGCCTGGCTGGTAAGCCCACCTCTCTCAGCAGCACCATGTCCTCACAGAATTGTGCTTCAGGGCCCCCGAGAACTTGCAGAAACCCAGAATCAGTGTTAGTGGTGGAGAGACAGGCTTCAAGTGATCTTCTGGTGGGATTGCACTGCATAATGTCCCTGTTTCACAAGGGGCTTGGATTTCCTTTGTGATTTGGATCTTTGCTCACGCATTGGTGGCCACATCCCAGTGCAGCTGATCTGCTGGTGGACTTCAGCTCAGGAGTAAATGCAGCTAAGAAGTGCCTCCATATAGGGAGGTACCATGGTGGTAGAAAGCTAGAATAAGAGAGCCCACACCCACCCTTCCTCCATCTCCTTCCATTTGCACAGCTGCCAGCAGACATCCCCAAAGGCCAGGCAACCACACCTGTGGGTGCTGCACATCTCCTTTGGCAAGGCACCATGGAAGTATTTGCAAACAGAAGCCAGCCTCATGGACACAGGCTGCTCCTGAGCCCATGGAGCAGAGGTAAGTAACTGGTGGTCAACCACAGAGGAAGCCAGATCTCCACAGCACAGCTGCTCTATGGCCAACCACAAGCGTGTCTCCTGTCCTCCTAGAGAACAACTTGGAGAGCCCTCGTTGGCTGAGGAGGCATTGCTTACTGAGCAGAGACCCCTGCCACGCCCCAGCACCCAGAGTCCACCTCCTTTACTGGATCTCCTTCTGCCCTTAATTTGAGGGCAAAACACAAGCCCTTCATCTGTGCCATGTTTTCTTTCTGAAATCTCTCTTAGTCTGACTGTTTTTCCACTTCTAATTCAGCAAGAAACTCAAACATTTCTACACTTCCAGCCAGTCTGAAACCAAATTTATCTGATTCTGGACAAGTCCTTAAAGGTGACATCCTCTCACAGTTTTATCACTTCTCACACAAATCTCAATAAGCCCATTACCATCTTGGTTGTAGGTTAACTGAGCTCGGAAACAAAATGCAAGGAGAACCCCAAAACACCTGAGAGCAAATACCTGGATAAAAGGGCAACTCCTGCTTTCCCCAAGAGCTGCCAGGCCACAAACTCTGCTGTCCTCCTGTCAGCCTCATAGGTCTCTTTCTGGCTGAGGATGAACACAAGTGGTAGCCCAAGCTGTAAGTGAACGGTGGAAACCTTCTCTGGGTCCTCAGCAACCTCTGTCTGGAGAAGAGACATGGTTATATTCCAGCACATCTCCACACCACTGAAAGTACCTCAGCTCTTCTCCTGCACAGCCCAAGCCACCATGTGTTCCCCAGGCACAGAAATAAGGATACTGTCAAGAAAAAGCCTCCAACCCTGATTCTACAACATCCATCAAAGGAGAACCCACAAAACCACAGTTAAATTGTTCCAACCTGTCATGACCCTCCCTGTTAAAAACCTGGGCTGTTATGTATGTTCTTTGTCACTTAGCAACTCCAGATGTCAAACCTCCATTAATTTTTATTTCCCTGGCATCCATTCCCCAGAGCAGTTTGAAAACCCTGGTCACAACATGTAAGAGCTGGCATCCTCTCCCTTCCCGCCTTGGACATGCTGCTTCATGACAACATGGAGCTGCTTAACAAAGTGTCTTCCCTCCACAGGCCTAACTCAGGAGCCTGGCTGAAAGGGACAGTTCCCAGCTCATCTACCCATCCTTTTGGCTGGGCAGTGATGTCACCAGTGGGAAGTGGAGATCTGCTGAAGTTCACTGCCTGGTGGGAAGAGGAGGTAGGATGGAGCCTCCCGTCCCTGTGCTCACCAAGGTGTGAATCACTGATATTCACCTACCCAGGCTGCTGAGACTCCTGTAGGGAGCTTAGAGGAGCAGCTGAGGACTTTGGGTTTGCCTAGTTGGGAGAGAAGGAGGCTGAGGGGTACCCCATTGCTCTCTGCAACCTCCTGAGGAGAAGACGTGGAGAGGGAGGTGCTGAGCTCTTCTCCCTGGGATCCTGTGAAAGGACGTGTGGGAATGGGTCAAAGCTGCACCAGGGGAGGTTCAGACTGGACATTAGGAAGCATTTCTTTACCAAGAGGGTGGTCAAACGCTGGAAAAAGCTTTGTAGGGAGGTGGCTGATGCTCCAAGTTGTCAGTGTTTAAGAGGCATTTGGACAATTCCCTTAATAATTTGCTTTAACTTTTGGTCAGCCCTGAAATGGTCACACAGTTGGACTAGATGATCATTGTAGGTCCCTTCCAACTGCAGTAAACTAAACCTATTCTATTCTACTCTCTATGTCCCAGTGAAGTCCAAGGGGCATCTCCACCCTGTTCCCATTCACGGTGCTTACAGACAACTGGAGAAGCATACGTTGGTTTGAGGGCTCCCTGGAAAGGTCTAAGCAAGCTGAGCAGTGCAATGGAGTGTCAGTCCCGTCCAGCCCCATGTCTGTTCCTTGCTGGGAGCTTTGTCACTAACTTCAGGAGGAAGGGGCAGATTCTTGTGCTCAGCCTTGCCCTCTGCTCACACCTCCCTCATCCTCACATCCACCCCAGCTGCCTTCACGCTGCACAGCCCAAGTGGTTCATCTTCCCCAGTCATACCACCAGAGGAGCTCCCATGAGTTTGAGGTGCCTGTGGATGTTGAGCATGGTCAGAGCCTGCCCCATGGCTGTCCTCCTGCAGGGCTGTGCCAGGTCTGTGGCCTGCTGGCAGTGGCAGAACAACAACCGAGCTGATGACACATCAGGCTCATCATTGCTGTGAGAGAGAAAATAAAGACCATGGTGAGCCAGGCATCCACCGATGGGTTTTAATACATCCTGACCACATGTGCTGACATCTTTTATAGGGCAGATGATGCTCAAATTCAGGGTCTGGCAGGCTTGTGGGACTTCTTCAAAAGCCCTACTACTGACAGGTACAACTGTGTCCAGGAGCTTTTCAGAATTGTGCTGAATATCATAGAATCACAGACTGGTTTGGATTGGAAGGGACCTTAAAGCTCATCCAGTTCCAACCCCCCTGCCAGCAGCAGGGACACCTTCCACTAGACCAGGTTGCTCAAAGCCTCATCCAGCCTGACCTTCAACACTTCCAGGGAGGGGGCATCCACAACTTCCTTGGGCAACCTGTTCCAGTGTCTGACCACCCTCACAGTGAAGAACTTCTTCCTAATATCTCATCTAAACCTCCCCTCTTTCAGTTTTAAATATCTAATGAAGACCCTGGCTCACCAGTTGTAAATGACCCCAACCCTAGAACAGTTGACACCAGCTTAAGAAGGACACAAATTAAGTTTTTCTTACTGGGACCAGCCATGCCACTGCAGTGGAGACCCTGGTAGAAGGAGAAGAGCTGAAGTCTACAGCTTTGTTTATGTCTTTTGCCTCACTGATGACATCTTACAGACTGTATAAGGAATATTCCACCTTTTGAACAGCACTGGTTTTGGCTGCACCAAAGGAAGGAAGCAGTGAGATTAAGTTCCCTGGATGGTTCCCTGGT
>NW_010304385.1:0-13093 GCF_000700745.2 Antrostomus carolinensis | reverse complement strand
ATCACTGGTATTGGCCTGTGGGTTAACTTTGGGAAGTCATGTTCCTTTTCCTACACACATATTCCCCACCTCTAAAACAAGGATCACCTTCTTTGTAAAAGGTTTTAAGATCTCTCTATGGAAGAGTAGAGTGTAGTATTAAGAGCTTAAAGCCTGTTGCTCCGCTGGCTGAAAGCTATCCATGTTGGTGAAGCTACCACCATTTCCTCAGCTAAGGAGATGGTCTGCTGGTGTCCTCTTTGCTTTAAGCAGAATGAAGCTAATTCCTGTCCAAATGCCAACCGTGCCATCTAGTGGCAGTCACAAAATGCTGTCCCTGATCATGATCCTGCAAGGATGGGATGGCATCTCAGGGAAGGAGGGCTTTGGTGCCTGCCCTGGTGCCACCTGTGAAAGCAGGCAGATCGTTATATGAAGGCTTTGCTGAAGATGCAACATGTTAGGTGATACCCCAGGGAAGTGGTGGAGTCCCCATCCCTGGAGGTGTTCAAAAAATGTGTAGACACGGCACTTCAGGACATGGTTTAGTGGGCACGGTGGTGTTGGGTTGTCAGTTGGACTTTATGATCTTGAAGGTCTTTTCCAACCTTAATGATTCTGTGATTCTACATTCCCACCTTCCTTCCCTCTGGGTTTCCTGACTGCAGCAGGTCACAGCAACAAGGAATTGTGTTGGAGGATCTGCCCTTCTAATGCAGCTCCTCCTGGGTGGGAAGGGGATGGCCTGAGCTGGCCAGCTCCCGTGAAGCCATGGGGTGGGAAGTCCCAAATACATAAGCAGTATCTCGTGCAGCTGAACTGCAGAACTTCTTGTTGCCAGAAGCTGCTGAGATTAAAAGTGAAAATGTGTTTAAAAAAATTCTGGTGGCTGTTATCACCATGACACAGATTCAGCTGAGAATCTGAGAGTCCCCAAACCTCTGACTGCCAGAAGATGGGAGGCTGCAGGTGACACACATCCATTTCCTCAGGCCCCTTGGGAAGCACCTATGGCCACTGCAAGGTAAGAAATTTGTTCTGACCCACTACAGCAGTTTTTACCCTTCTCAGCTGGCCAGACTTGCTCAGCAAAGCACAAAGAAGGGTGTTTTAGAACTATAACATCAGCCTCCCTGAAAACCCACGGCTGAGGTTTGAGCAGTCAGGTATGGAAAGGAGCCACTGGGCTCTTCTAGAATTACAGAATCACAGACTGGTTTGGGTGGGAAGGGACCTTTCCAGGCCATCTAGTCCAACCCCCTGCAGTGAGCAAGGACATCTGTAACCAGATCAGGTTGCTCGGAGCTCCATCCAACCTGACCTTGAATGTTTCCAGGGATGGGGCTTCTACCACCTCTCTGGGCAACCTGGGCCAGTGTCTCACCACCCTCATCCTAAACGATTTCTTCACTATATCTAGTCTAAACCTCCCCTGTTCTAGTTTAAAACCATTTCCCCTTGTCCTATCACTACTGCTAGAAAGTCTGTGCCCATCTTTCTTATAGCCCCTCTTCAAGTATTGAAAGGCCACAATAAGATCTTCTTTCTCTTCTCCAGGCTGAACAGCCTCAACTCTCTCAGCCTGTCCTCACAGCAGAGCTGTTCCATCCCTCTGATCATTTTTGTGGTCTCCTCTGGAACTGCTTCAGCAGGTCCATGTCTTTCTTGTGCTGAGACCCCATTCAATGAACAGTCATAAATGGCATAGTTAGTCCAAGTCCAGGAACACAAACAGCAGCTGGTTTTAGAAAAGCAAAACAGATCTGACTGTCCACCCTTGGCATAACATCCTAATACCATCCCAGATTTGATCTGAGAAGGTGAGAAAACAAGAATAGAGCAAAGAGTGATGGGGAGTGGCTCTACTTGGTGTGTGTCTGGACATACCCAGTGTCTTTCAACAGCGTTGCCTCAGTTGTCAGAACAAACTGGTGGACAGTCCCATAGACAAAAGCTGCCTCCATCACAGCTCTGTGCTCTGGAAAGAGAAAGGCAAGACAAACTCATCTCAGATCCTTCCAGATCTCCCTCTTCATCCTTCCCAGTTGTAAATACCAATGCCCAGGCTTTCAGAAACTCTCAGGAAAAAGTCACAGCTGTCTGAAGACACTTTATGAAGGTAACTGAGTAGCTGGAGCTGAACCCAGTTGCTGATCCCCAGTAAAGGTGTATGTGAACCCATTCCACTGGATAACCAGAGATCTGTCAATGGGCTTATTTATTAAGACAGCAGCCACTGCCTTGCTGTCCCTCCCAAATCCACCTCTGAAAGTTTGTGTGCTCCTAGCAAAACTTTTCTGGTGCAACTGATCTCTTTGGAAACACAGCAAGACAAAAAGAGGTGGAGAACTTGCACCTGGGTGGCCCTTTCAGGTTTCCTTGATCCTTCATTTACAGGATTTTGGGTCAGAAACCCACCTCCCTTCCACCTTAGTAAAAAAAAGCCCTGGGAGGAGAGCAAAGATGAAAAGCTGAGTGTGAATACCTGCTGTCCCAGTAGCTGGTACATAGGCAAAGACCATGTTGGATCTCCCTTTCAATGCATTTTCAATGTTCTGAAGATCCATCAGTGTTTCAACGTATTTAACTTCATTAAAGAGCAAGGCACTGAGGAGGCAGAAAAAAACTCGTTAGCAACTTTTCTTTGAAGAGCAAATTTGCAGCCACATAATTGTCATGGGAAAAATAAGGTAAAATTCCAGCTTCTTGCTGGCAGATTGAAAGTTCACAGTGAAATACAGCTGCCCAGATGTGAGCTGGTGAGTCATCTCAACAGCACAGATTTACCAGGGTCAAACCACACCAAAGAGAGAAGCAGCTTTCTGACTCTGCAAGAAGAGGGGTTTGTATTTATGCAATAATTTACATGGACAAGTGAAAATGGAAAGGGAAGGATTTCACAGAGATGTTTCTGGTCCATACTTACAATAACACGTTAGCAACGATGGAGTTCACGTCAAACAAGGCATCGGTGGGAAACTCTCTGATCAGCATGTTACCTCTAGGGAGGGAAGAAAGAGTATCACCAAAGAGACTATGCAAAATTAGCGACGTGTACTGATTTCATTTGCACTCTGATGAATACTTTCAGGTATCTGCTGGCAGGAGTGGCTGGAAAGAAAATGTCAGGATTGAATTTGGGGATTTTGGAGGATGAGGTGTCCAGGCAATGCTGTTTTAGTAGAAGTCACCTCTCTCACTGCTGCTTCCCTCAGCTTCTGGGAACTGGTGATGAGAAGCTGAGCACAGACTCAGGTGGGGAAGGACTTTTCATAAGGGCAGTTAATAACAAAACAAGGGGAAATGGGTTTAAGCTGAAAGAGGGGAGCTTCCTAATTTAGATTAGATATTAGGAAGAAGTTCTTCACTGTGAGGGTGGTGAGACAGTGTCCCAGGTTGGCCAGAGAAGCTGTGGCTGCTCCTCCCTGGAAGTGTTGAAGGCCAGGCTGGATGAGGCTTTGAGCAACCTGGTCTAGTGGAAGGTGTCCCTGCTGCTGGCAGGGGGGTTGGAACTGGATGAGCTTTCAGGTCCCTTCCAACCCAAACCATTCTATGATTCTATAATGATTCTACACACCAAGCATCATCCTGTAGGCCCTCATCACCAGAAGAAATATTTCTGTGGATCATGTACAACAGTCAATGAGAAATGAGCTGATACATGGAGAAGCTTCCAGCTGACACCCCACGGAGAGACCAAGAGCTAAATCTTCACATCTACCAACAGGAAGAGCACCAAAGAGTGTTTCTTTCTAGAACTAGACCCAAAACTTAGTGGTCTCAGTATAACTCTGGAGGAGCTGTTGGTGGGAGGCCACCAAGGACAGAAGAACACTGATGGAGGATTTCTCTCGTGGTTTCATGCAGCAGCACAGCCCTCTGCTGCTCAGAGGAACATGGGGTAGGACTGGAGGCTTCACACTGAGGACAAAGCATCTACTCTGCCTGTGTTGGACCCTTCAGAGGTACTTTTTGCTAAACTCTGTGTGTCACTGCTGTCCTCCTGGCTCCTCTCTTCCTACACAGACATCTCTGATCACTCACAGTGTTCCCTTCAAACATCTGCACTGGACAAGCAATCACAGTGGGGTGCCCAGAAAGTCCCCCTCACCTGAACAGGTAGGCTTTCCTTAACACATTGTCTTTTCCACAATATCTTGAGACATCCTCTTTGGGACAATTAACCTAGACATTGAAAGCAGGTAATTAGACATTCAGCTCCACAAATTACTCCAAACATACACTACTACAGTTTTCTTCCATTCAAGAGTGTAAATAGAGCCTTTCCAAACCTGCTGGGAGAAAAAACACAATAAAATGGAGTCTAGAGGTGGGGACTGGAGTTTGTACTTCAGTTCTCCAGCTCAGCCTGTCTTGAATTGGGTCAGAAGGGACCACAATATGCTCAGCATATTCAAAGTGACAGATCAGTGCTTGCTTATTAAACCCAGCCTGTATCTGGAGGAAATCATAGAATCATAGAATGGTTTGGGTTGGAAGGGACCTTAAAGATCATCCAGTTCCAACCCCCCTGCCATCAGCAGGGACACCTTCCACTAGACCAGGTAAATCAAATAGATACACACATGTATGTAAGCACTTCTTATAATCTCATTACACTTGCTTGAATTTGTAATTCCCTCCCCTAAACCTGCATGAAATTTCAGCTAAAAACCCCTTTATATCAAATATTTATTGCACTGAATTGAAAAGAAGTGAAGTGATCCCGTTCATCATCATTTGCAGTTTGAGTTGGCAGGAGGGAGCCATGGTGGAGTCAGGCAAGTCCAACCTGAATGAGACGAGCGGGCTGATGTCCACCTCTGCAGCATGCTGGGGATCATACTCTTCCTTGTGCCATGCCTATGGGTGCACAGCAATGACCAGACAACTCCAAGGACCCCACGCAGCTGCAGGGAGGTCAGATTAGATCAGCCAGCTCAGCCTGGTACGTGGGGTTACCCATGAAAAAGACCAATCTATGGGAAAAATTTGAGTAGCTAAATGTCCCCTAAACACATGAATGCAAATCAAAGTGTACAGGCTCATCTACTGAGACTGAAGATGAGCCAGCAGAGTGCCCAGGTGGCCAAGAAGGCCAAGGGCATCCTGGCCTGGATCAGCACCAGTGTGGCCAGTAGGACCAGGGCAGTGATGGTCCCCCTGGACTGGGCACTGGTGAGGCTGCAGCTCGAGTGCTGGGTTCAGTGTTGGGCCCCTGACTCCAAGAAGGACATGGAGGTGCTGGAGCGTGTCCAGAGAAGGGCAACAGAGCTGGGGAAGGGTCTGGAGCACAAGTGTGCTGAGTTCCCTTGTGGCTGAGGGAACTGGGGGTGTTGAGCCTGGAGAAAAGGAGGCTGAGGGGAGACCTTCTGGCTCTGTCCAAGTCCCTGAAAGGAGGGTGGAGAGCAGTGGGGGTCTTGGTCTCCTCTCCCAAGTAACAAACAATAGAACAAGAGGAAATGGCCTCAGGTTGTACCAGGGGAGATTTAGACTGGATATGAGGAAAAATTTCTTCACTGAAAGGGTCATCAAGCACTGGAACAGGCTGCCCAGGGAAGTGGTGGAGTCACCATCCCTGAAGGTATTTAAAAGATGTGTAGATGTGGTGCTTAGGGACGTGGTTTAGAGGTGAACTTGACAGTGCTGGGTTTATGGTTGGACTTTATGATCTTAAAGGTCTTTTCCAACCAAAGTGATTCCATGATTCCATGATTCTATGATTCTATGAACTAGGAGGCCAGGAACAGCTCAGGGCTGCCCCTGCCTGACCCACAGCATGGTCAGTCCTCTGCTTCGCTGTGTTTTGTGACACAGGCACAACATCGAGCTTCTCTGGGACACAGGAGCCTGTCTGTGTCCCACAGGCAAAAGGTGTGACACAACCCACAAGCAGCAGATATAAGATGTAAGATGCAAGGGATAAAATGGGACACCCTGCTTAGCCAACACCTGCTTTCTTGGGGAGTCCCACTGCTGTCAGTCCCCATGATGGGTTGAGAGAAGCTCTGGCCACCCCACAGGAAGTCCTGCAGAAATAATCTGTCCCACTCCTCATCCCCTTTTACCTTCACCACTGAAATGCCATAATCCTGGAGGGCCTCGGCTGAGTTCTCAATCTGCTCCAAGAAGGGCTGGCCACCAGGAGAAACTGAAACACCAAAAAATCTCAAGATTGTTTCCATCCCTTCTCCTTACGGATGAGGCAGATGAGAGTATCTTCAGGGCAAGCACTGTCTGTGCTCTGGCATGGTAACAGCATGCTAAGGTCCCCATGCAAACATCCCTAGGACATCTGGTTTTGTCAGATGGGTGTTGCTGGGCTGGGCTGCAGGTCCTCAGGGTCAAGAGCATCCTCCTGCCACACACTGGGACAGTGCTTGACACAATACGGTCTTGCTCGTACTCAAGGAGTAAAGTATTTACTGAAACAAAACTTATTACAGGCAACAGTGTGAATGTCTGCAGTCTCCCCTCCTTCCCTTCTAACACATCCAGCCTCTCAATGCTGATGTGGGAGCTGTGGGAGCTGTCTCAGCCAACACCAATGTCTCTGGTGGGTGTTGAAGGGTCATGAAGGAGCAGAACAAGGAACAAGGCCAAGGATCACCTAATTCTTGACAGCCCTTAGTTCCCCTGCATGCAAATGATGCCCCTTTCCATGGGAGGTACCATGGAAGAGAAACCCAACCCCTTTGAGGGCACAACTCCTTAGGAGGTTGGGTTTTTCTTTCATGGTATCTCCAGAAAATAATCCAGAAAAATTAATGAAGAGGTTTGAAGGAATGTGTCTGGGGACACAGCCAGGAAAGATCCCACCCCAAGAGGTCTCTGCCTGTCAGAAGCACTTGGAGCTGTGCAAACACAGATTTCCATCTGAGCTCAACCAGCTCTTCAAAATCACTTTGGGTTTAAAAATCTCAAGAATTGCCTCTTCATTGTTTGACTTTCACACACACCCTCACACAAGCCTTTGCTGAAAAGCCAGGCTGATGGAAATGCATCCTGTTAAATACACACCATGGTGGCTGAAATAAGCCAGGGATGCTCTGCCGGGTTGCAAGCTCCTGAAATACTCCTGGGGGCTCAGCTCCTGCAGCAGCCCTGCACTTCCCCATGTTGGGATGGAGGAAGTCCAGAAGAGCAGGAAAGAGAAGGAAGAAATCCATCTGTCCTTTTGGGCTGACATGGTTGATATCAGCTACAGGCACAGGAGAGTCACAACTGCGAAAAAAATCAAACACATATAAATATATATATACACAAACATATATATGAGAGTCTTCTGCTTAGGGAGGTGCAGCATGACTGTAATTTCCAGATGTGAGACAAACATCTCAAGAACATCATGAATTAGTCACTAGAACAGCAGGTGATTCAGACAACTGTAAAGACAACAGCAAAGGCCATTCTCTTTCCTCTCAGCAGTACCTGCAAGAGCAAGGACCCTCAGTGCTTTCAATTTAGGGTTGTTTTTCTTCCCTCTTCTATTGGGTGTTTTTTTTGAGTCAGACAGAAATCACATGTACAGGCAGAAAACAGTGACAGTATCACAGGGTTTGGGGACTGTCTTTGCTCCAAGATTGCTGGCTGGGGACAGGCTGGGAATTGGTTGGCAGGTGGTGAGCAACTGCCCTGGGCATCACTCATTTGGATATTCAATTATGATGATGATTTCAATTAGTAAATTGTTTTTATCTCAACCCACAAGTTTTCTTACTATGACCCTTCCAATTCTCTCCCTGGGTGGGGGCGAGAGTGAGAGAGCGACTGTGTTTGGCTGCAGCCAAAGGAGTGAAACCAGCACACCACTTCATTCCAGGTTAATACCAGGTTCCTTCACAACCTGCTCTTCAGGTGTTGGTCTTTGCTGCTGAGTGTGATGGAGCATGGGGTCAGTCCCTGGTCAACAAAGAGACAAAGCTGGAATTGAAGCCATGTAGAAGCTGTTTGCTTTGCATCATGAGCTGCAGCTGTTTCCATTAACAAATGCCCCTGTGTCCATGGACTGTCATTCCCTCCAGCACCCCGTCAGATGCTGTCAGCTTATCACCACTGCTCTGTGACAAACCCAAACTCAAATGCTCAAAAACAAGGAGGCAAAGTCCCTCTGCCTTGGTCCAAGAGTGAGGAGTTGGTGACAGCCAGGCACGCTCAACCTTCTCATGGAGGTGAGGTGTTTGGATCAGGCCTGGATAGCACAAAGGAACAAAGACAGAGCTGAGAAAGGCAGGAATTTGTTTCTTCTCATCTAAAAAGCTCCTGTTCTCTCCTTCCCAGGCTTTCTGATCCTTTGTCCTCCCATCTGATCCTCTGGCTTACAGAGAGGACAGAGATTGGGGCAGGAGGGGTGATGATTATTAAATGACAAACTTGTCTACAGCAGGATGGAAAAAGAAATTCAGTCCTGGCTTGTGGGAACCAGCCCAGGTCAAATGGGAGAGCTCACTGACAAGGAGGTAAGAGGAGCAGCCTCCAACGACACAGAGATTCTAGATTGGATATTGGGAAAAATGTCTTCATTGAAAGGGTTCTGAGCCATGGGAAGGGGTTGCCCAGGGCACTGGTGGAGTCCCCATCCCTGGAGGTGTTGACATAGTGCTGAGGGACATAGTTTAGTGTTGGACTTGTCAGTGTTGGGTTCATGGTTGGACTTGATGATCTTAGAGGGCTTTTCCAACCACAATTCTCTGATCCCCCCATCAGGTCTTTGGCCAGGACACGGGGCTGCATACCCCGGGTTGGGGATGCTCTGAGCCCAATCCCACCGGTGGGATCTCTCAGGGTGGGATGTTCCCAGCACAGCCTGTCCCTAACATGGGGCTCCTTCTATTCCAGGTGTCAAAAGCAGCAGCAGATCTGATGGCGTACTGCGAAGCTCACGCCAAGGAGGACCCTCTATTGACCCCTGTCCCGGCCTCAGAAAACCCTTTTAGAGAGAAGAAGTTCTTCTGTCATTCTGTGATTCAACAAAGAGTAATGTGGGGTGGTTTTAGAGACTCACAAGACAAGGAAAAACCACTGTCCTACTGGAAGCCTGGACTTCACAGTCAGTCAGGTCCCATCTCCATCCTCCATGGGTGGAACTCAGGAGAAACGCCACCAACCTGGACTTAAATGCAGGTGATGTACAACCTCCCACATCCCTCAGCAGGGTATTTTCCTCCTGGTGATCCACTACCTTCTTGCAAAAAGCCTACACTTTATGTCTGGTCTATATATGTTACACTGCTGCTGCCCCTTCATTTTCTCTCATTATATCAGTATTTTCCAGCCTGCAGAGCCCTCAGCTGGTAAGTTTTAATTAGATGTTCCTAAACCAGGAACATGTAGGATGCTCCTAAATGGTGTCACTTCAACCTCTCCTGTGATGATTGACACAGATCAGGCTTTTTTGTTGCAGCAGGACATTCACCCCACACCCAGCTGGTACAGGTTTTTGGCAGCACACTCACCTGCCTTTCATGCCCCCGTGGCAGCAGTTCCTCAGCACGCTGCCTGCCCAAATTTGCTGGCAGAGAGGACACGTAACAGCCCCCAAATCCATACGGGGCTGACTCAAACCTGTAGCCATCACAGATTAAACAGGCTGAAGAGTTCTCCCTGGCATGGCTGGATGCCCCAGCACAAATATACCTCCTGCTGCTGCTGCAAAATGCAAAGGAGAGCGTAACACTGATGGATTTTCTTGCACTTTGGACCATGCACACAGGTTTCCTTTAGGGAATCCAGAAAAACTCCCTGAAAAGCTCTTTGCTCCAGCCTCCTGCTCTGTGGATCCATGTGAATCCCTCCAGACATGCACCACTGCCTGACCAGCAACCCCTTCCCAGCTGGCTCATCTGAAGATGGAAGCTTTCCCAACACCTGTACTGTCTGCAAACTTATTTTCTCCTGAAGAGATGATAAATTGGCTCTTCAGGGGCAAGGAAAACATCCTTGGGATCCCACTGAACCATATCTGGATGATGCTGACTCTCCAGTGAGAACCCGGAGTTTGGGGAATCATGGTTACAATGATAGTTACAATAGGCTGAACAACCCCAACTCTCTCAGCCTGTCCTCACAGCAGAGCTGCTCCAGCCCTCGCATCATCCTGGTGGCCTCCTCTGGACTTGTTCCAGCTGCTCCAGGTCTCTCTTGTGATGGGGGCTCCAGAACTGGACGCAGTATTCCAGGTGGGGCCTTACGAGAACGGAGTGGGGAGTTAATAGAAAGAAACTAATAGACTTCTGTTCAGCCTGGAAAGAGAAGGCTCTGGAGAGATCTTATAGCGGCCTCCCAGTACCTGAAGGGGCTACAAGAAAGCTGGGGAAGGACTTTTCTTAAGGGCAGTTAATGACAAAACAAGGGGAAATGGGTTTAAGCTGAAAGAGGGGAGGTTTAGATGAGATATTAGGAAGAAGTTCTTCACTGTGAGGGTGGTCAGACACTGGAACAGGTTGGCCAGAGAAGCTGTGGCTGCTCCTCCCTGGAAGTGTTGAAGGCCAGGTTGGATGAGGCTTTGAGCAACCTGGTCTAGTGGAAGGTGTCCCTGCTGCTGGCAGGGGGGTTGGAACTGGATGAGCTTTCAGGTCCCTTCCAACCCAAACCATTCAATGATTCTATGATTCTATTATATACCCTCCTTGATTTCCCTTTGTTGCCTTCCCACTATTATCACAAAGCAGCATTTTGTTATAGAACGCCTAAAAATCATTTAATCTCAGGTGAACTCATCACCTGTCAAACCATAGTTGAATGTTATTTGCTTTGTTACATTGCACTGTTGAGTTCCTTCTTTTTTTTGTTGTTTTCTGTTTGTATTTTGGTTTTGTTCTTTATTTGAGAGAAGGGATCTGGACTAGGGACATACACAAGAGTTCTAAAACCCACTCTCATTCCCATTTATCTTTCTAGATTATTTAAAAAAAAAAAAAAAAGTTAAAGTTGTGAAGTTTTAAAGAAAAAAAGCTGTTTTCACCATGTGAAACTGTTACTTCACTGCCTGGGGCAGGGGAGGTTTGTCCTGCAGGTTTTTAGATCATCAGAACACGCAGCCCCAAGTCACATGCCTGACAATTGTTGACATCTACTGCTGACAACTGCTGAAATATTGCTTGACATAAGCAATATTTAAGCCCTTTTTTTTTCCCCCTGGGTGAGGTTATGTGTTAGTTTTACAGAATCCTACAGCTGCCCAGCAATAACCACACTTCCCTACGTTAAGTGGGTCACAGAACCCCAGAATGGTCTGGATTGGAAAAGCCCTTTAAGATCATCAAGTCCAACCATGAACCCAACACTGACAAGTCCCCTATGACTAACCCATGTCCCTCAGCACTGTGTCTACACGACTCTTCAATCCCTCCAGGGATGGGGACTCCACCACTGCCCTGGGCAACCCCTTCCAATGCCTCACAACCCTTGCAGCAAAGAAATTCTTCCTCACATCCCATCTCAACTGCCCTGGCCACAACTGGAGCCCATTTCCTCTTGTCCTGTCCCTTGGGCCTTGGTTGAACAGACCAACAGATAGATAACACATTATTTTGCATTTTTTTCACTACATGCTCCCCTTCCCTTCTCATCTTTGAAAAAGTGGCCAGCACTAGCCTTTTCCTAAGCAGCAGACAAGTCAGGTTAATTATCACAACCCCAGTTTTGCTGGAACAGAGTTAAACCCAGCTCCTTTCAAATTTTCCAAAGGCAAGTTCTTTGACCTGGCTGACTTGAATAATCACAGAATCACAGAATGTTGGGGATTGGAAGGGACCTCAAAAGATCATCCAGTCCAACCCCCCTGCCAGAGCAGGAACCTAAATGAGATCACACAGGAAGGTGTCCAGGTGGGTTTTGAATGTCTCCAGAGAAGGAGACTCCACACCCTCCCTGGGCAGCCTGTCCCAGGGCTCTGTCACCCTCACTGGAAAGAAGTTTCTTCTCAAGTTTAAGCAGAAAAGGTCAAAAAGCTGCAGTTCCCCAGCAGTGACAGCACTGAGATGGTTCTCCACCACTTCGGGATGGGTCTGCAATCATGGAATGAAATACCTGCTCACTTTTTCCACCCACCCCTTGTTCCCAGCAGCCTGGGGGGGACACAGGGGTTCCAACCTGCAAATGCGAGGTCCCTACAGCCGTGTCCCCACATCATGTGCTGTGACCCTACAGCTGCAAGAAGATGTTTCCACCTACACTGGACACTCCAAGCCTCCCAGCCAGGTTGTGATACTGGGACGCACAGCAGACTCATGCACTGCTCACAGTCAGATACCAGAGCCTCACTGCAGAGATATTTATTTTGCATTTAACCACAGACGCCGTTCCAAGCCGGAGCGCTGCCAGGCCTTTTGTGCAGAGGCAGACAGACACACTTTTCAACCAGCAGCATTTTAAGGACATTGCTAATTGCTGCGTAATCAGTCTGGGGCACAAATCTGTGCCGGGGCAGCTCACGAGACCGGAGGGACATCTGGTACAGCACGGCTGGTGATAAGGGAGCTCTGCTGCTCTCCCAGCCCCTCACCCCCTGGCATCAGACACATCTGGTTTTTGGTGTAAAGGTGAGATATGGGTCTGTGGTCAGGGGACAAAGGTGCCTAAAGGTTTGGGTGTGGGAGCAGCATCTCGCAGCACAGGGATCCTTCTCAAGGTGGGAAATACATCCACACCACAGCGTGTCCCAGCCTGGTGCTCAGCGGGCTTTGCCTCGCTGGGGTTTTCACAGTGATGCTCCCACACTGCCCCATCCCTGTCACTTCCCGGAGAGTTTCACTTTCAGTTTCACTTCCAGGTCCCACTTCCCAGCACCCAGCTGGGCCTCGTCTGCTGGCCAAGGCTGCGGGAGAGACACGCTGCAGCCTTTCCCACCGCCCACGCTGGGAGAGGAGCACTTTGATGTCCATGCACAGTGACAACCCAGTGTCCCCCACTGCCACTGCTCCTTGTCTAGTCTGTCCCAGGGGACCAGCCGCCCCAAATCCCTGGACAGCATCTGGACTGTGATGATGGACACTGCCAAGCTGCCTGCGGGATGGCTTCGGGGTGTCACCTACCTCAGTGTCCTCAGCATTGGGGCTGCAATCCTCACCCCTCCATCGCGGCTGCTGGGAGAGCGTCACACACCCATGTCCCC
>NW_010304384.1:42365-66379 GCF_000700745.2 Antrostomus carolinensis | reverse complement strand
GCTCCGCCGCACCCGCCCGGCGAGCGGAGCCCTCGCCGCAGGGCTGCTTCAGACCGGTGAAAATCCCAGACCGGAGTCAGTCACACGCCGCTTCCTCTCTGTGACAGCGGGAGAGGTTAGCTTGGATGGAAAGTAGAAATGTAAAAAAAAAAAAAAAAGCCCCTTATTTTTTAGAGTCTTTTTAGATTATTTTTTTTTTAATTTCACTTGTCTTCATTAGGATGGCATTTGGAATGTAGCCCCCTTCCAGGTATACTTGAAAAGCATATTTTTAACTACCATAACCAAAACAGAAGAGTTAATATGCAGGAAGGTTCAAACCTGCTCAGATATTTAATTTTCATGTATAATAGGGATTTATTTTTTTTTTCCCCATGATGGGTTCCATCTATATTATTTACTGCAAGTTAAATTTAACATTTATCAGGTTGGCACAAAGTCTATTGCTATGCCACACACACACAGGGACACACATGAACACACACACACATCTTCTAGAAGAAGAAGCAGTGTAGCGATTCTGTGACAATGAATTTGCTATGAAATGATCATCTGCTGGTATATATTTTTTTGAAATATATTTTTTTTCTTAATAAAGATGAGGAATATCCATGTAGGAAAGGATACTGATCTTGCGTGGCATTTCCTGAGGTTTTTTACCACTGTTATTAAATTGTCTTAATTCTCCTTTTCAGAGACAAAGAAAGATCCTGAAGCTTCAGATCCTCATGTCAATATAAGTACCTATCCTGAACACATAGGAGGTAGGCAGTTTGAGACCCTTTACCTATCAGTATTTCATGGTGAGTTTAGTTTCATTTGAGTCATTTCACCACGAAATTCTGTGCTAGCTTCTGTCTGTACTTGTGTCATCATCTCTCTCTCACCACAAAATGAGATGAGCCTGAAAAAGAAAAAGAGTGAGCCTTAACAGCATAGGCTCACAGACCCTATCATGTTATTTGGGTGGAATGGCAGGGTGACTACAGCCCTTCCTTGCTCTCTCCCCAAGCCTGGTCCCTCCAGTAGTCGGGTTTTGTGCTCCACGGTAAAACCCATGGCTGAATTCTGTGGAAAGAGCAAACAGTGTCACCGTGACAAGCGACAGATTAAGATACCAGAGGAAAGATTGCATTCAGGTAGTACTCACTGCACCCTGGACAATGAGATGTACAGGCATTTACTTTTAATAAATACTTGAGTGTCACATTGGCAGTCTTTAACAGGAGCACAGACAAATCATAAACACACAATTTTTTCACTCAGGTCTGAAGAATCCCCTTATGTATATCAAATGATGTTAAAATGCAGCAAAGATCTCAGTTTGAAGATTGTATTTTAATATTTTATAATTAAAAAATCCTGTTTGCCAACATACATTCCAGCTGCAGAATGAACTGAAATATAAAAAGGATTAAGCTGATGGAAAATATAAAAATGAAAACTAAAAGAATCCCACTTTTTGAACTAATTGTCTTTACAGTTATGGAAAGGATTTAAATCTCTAAAGCTATATTGTTTGGTTGGTTTGTTTTGGGGTTTTTATGGTGTCGTAGAGAACAGTGCTATCCCGCCCACACATCAAGACCTTTGTCAGATACAGTAAGAATAATTAATGGTGATGCATGTTTTATCCGGTTAGATAGTAAAATGTTATTTTATTGTTTATACAAAACTGTGGGTAAATGCTAAACCAAGTTTGGATCCCACAGTAGTGGGCACTCCACAAGGAGCAACCTTACCTGAGTCAAACAGTTCATAGATGAGGGTCCTGAACCCACTTTCTGTCATGACAGTGTCCTTGCTACACCTTTCAAGTCAAAGACATACAGAACACAGCATAGGAAGTAGGTAAAATAAAAGTAAGAATTTAATTACTGATTACAACTACAGTACAGACTATTTGTGCCGAGTTAATAGCAACTGCCATGGCAATCACAACTGATACCACCCCAGCTGTTGATTTTCTAATGCATATTTTTCCATTACAGAATTATGTGTATGTATATTTCATGCACAATATGTGTTTGTATGTGTTAGTATGTGCATGTAATACTCCAGATATGTATCATGTCATCACATGTAGAAAAAAATGTAAAATTATGTGACCATATTCTACCGTTGGTGTGCCAGAGAAAAATAAAAGATTTTGACTGAGATGAGTAAGTACAAAAGGACAGCATGGGCCAGTGAATCAGCAAGAAAACAGTTAAATCAGAATTTAATAACAGGGGAAAAAGCTGATAATAAAATAAGGCCTTCTTCAACTCCTAATTTTTATAACAGTCCTATGCTAATTGAAAAGATGCAAGCAGGCAAAGAAGAAAAAGAAATTTATAGGTGATAGTAATTTATGACCGTGTACTAAGAATAGACATACTCATTAACACTGTGCATAAAAAACTCAGACTGCATTACTGGGAATCACATTCAATAATTTTTGCACAAGAAAAGAAAAAGAATCTAGCAGGAGGTAAGTAAAGATTGTAATCTTGAAACCAGAAGATTATATTCTTATATGCATTCTTCTAAATCCAAGATAAAAGCTCATATAAAAATGCATTAGTTTGGAATCTGAACAAAGCATCAACAGGGGGACTGTTAAAAATAAGCATCAATCACTTGTTGAAAGAAACATAGCAGTACAATGATCATGAAAACAATGACAGATGACAGAAGGCCAGATATCAAATAATAAGATGTCAGATCCCTAAAAAGGCTAAGTGCTTAATCCTGGTTCCATAGAAGTCCAGGAGAGATTTCCTACTTTTTTGCAAAGAATGCAGGATTCAGTCACAGCTATATTTGATTTAATAGGTCCTAATGGATGATATTCTGAACATAAGGTAGAAGTTGATGAGGAAGCTCAGTTTATCAGGAATACATTTCCTCAACGATTCATCCCGTCACCATCCTGGTTGAGACAGTGACTGCAACTCAACCAAATGTTCCTGTGTTTCAGCAGGTGCACAGCAGACATGGAAAGAAACTTGGAAATGACCAAAGAACTGGAAAGTTTTGCCTTCCACTCAGAAAGCTTTAGCAGTCACTGCATATACTTATCAAAAAGATAGTGCAGGAATGACTTGGTGACACAAAGTACATGCTTCAGGAAAGTAACTTTGATAATACAAAGCATTTGAGAGATGGATGCAGTAAAAACCCAGTATTTGAATGCTAATATTAATCATCTTCAGATTAGAAATAAAATTTATCTTTTCTTTTGCTGTTTTAGTAATGTGACATTGACCATGGCAATCACATGCTGAGCATTGTAGTGAATTCCTCAGCCCTGGAAAATGCTCAGTTAAAATCAGGTTATTTTCTAAAAAACCTTGTTGACAAGTTAAATTCTGGAAAGGTCCTTAGCAAGAGCTCAGACTAAATGGTTATACTGATCCCTTCTGGCCTTATACACCATCAATATTTGGTTTCTATATTCAAAATTATTGTAATTTTTTTAACTAGAAAAATAAAATCTTAAAATATGCAGATTTTGTAGAATGCAAAAAAGCTGTACCAGTGTACCTTTGATTCTATGGCTGGTCAAGAAATTCTTCCCTTCAGAAAAGATTATTGTCTTAGGATTTTTGAAATCTGCACAACTTTTACCAGTACCAGTAAATGTAAATAAAGAGGAAATACAAATGAAAGTTTCTTTCTTAAATTTAGTCCCATATGTTCATTCTGGTTCTCAAGAGTCTTTTTAAAAATAAAAAGTACATCCTGATCTGCTGTGCTCATTCTGCTTCCTCTTCTGATTAGCAAACACATACTGTTCCCATTAACAGTACATATACTCGGGGTTGACACGCACTAAGGAATAGCTCGTGCTTCTCTTATGTGATTCTGATGGTGAAAAAATTATTGCCCTGTGGTTTAACTAGTATAAAATAGTGATAATCGTACAACTTTAAGTTCCCTTTGCTGTATAACAACTGTGACGGTGCAGTTTGTTACTAGCTTAGCTAGCCATTGTGAGAAATTTAAAGTGAATTGGGATTTACTGTATTTATCTGTGTACTTGCATTCTTGCTATTTGCAAGAAACGTTATATTTATTTTGCCGATAAAATCACTTAGGTATATGCTTGACTATCCATGTGCATGGAAAATCTGCTATAGATTACTTCAATTTTTTGACTGAGATTATGGCAAATTACACTATTAAGGCTCTGGAAAAAAGATAAAAAGAACATTTTCAGATTAGACTATGCACACTAAATCCATTTTTCTTGTCTGGTAACATCTTCCTTTTTCTTCGAACAGTATAAATAACTTCCATTGCTTTGTCTCAGTCCTAAGCAATTAATTTCTTATTCCTGTCCTAATTTTTTCCTGCCTACCTGCTACCTCTCTTCTTCCTTGCTGTCTCCTTCCTTGCCTGATTTCTATCTGGTTTTCCAAAGCATTGCCATCAGAATCTTTTTTTTTTCCTCTCCTGTTATTCTGACTTTACCATCCCCATTCCCCCTGCAGAGCACAGCTAATTCAAATGTGTTGGTTTTCTGCTTTAGACTGTAACAGCCAGCCTTGATCCTCTTTTCATCTGCCACCTCTCCCATCTGTTCCACGAGCAATGCCAGCCTTGACTCCAGCATTGGTTTGTATTCTCATCATGTTCTTATTCCTTTTTCCATGCCAACATCTACATTTGAAATATGAACCCTACACCCATTTTTCAGGTCAGTTCTCAATCATTGAAATTCCCCTTTAGCCTTGCATCTTTTCTGTCACCTGTAAGAAATGTATTACTCACGATTCATAATGAAAAGGCCTTTGAAGATGATGAAGACACGGGATTTCACATACTGGTGGTCTGTACTCTGCTGAGGTAGGGTATTTCCCTGCGTTCATAAACAATGTGCTAAAATATTGAAAGCCAAATACAAGTTGACAAGAACGTTATCGTCTACTCTCTGTTGATCTATCTAGGATACACTTTTGTTGTTACTCATTCTCCGATTTCTACTCACTTCTGACTTGGGCCTTTTTTCTGTACAACAGGAGTGTTTTCCTGAAAACCAGGTGTTTTCTTCCTCAGCAATCACAGCACCATTTGGTGATCTCACATCTTCAGAATCCCAAGAGATGATACTGAGGAGCAGCCCCAGATCCAGAAATTGCAGACAGACTGAAACCCAAGGCTAGTATGTGCCAGTGATAATAAAAGTTTTGTATATGCTTGCTCAAACTTTCCTTATGGCTGCACTTAACTTCATGAATATTGTAGGAAGTTGTTTCTGTCATTGCAGTGAGTGTCCTGAGGCAGTATTTTGAACAGGGATACTGGACAAATACCAGCCCATGGGAAGCGGACCATTTAATGTTCATTCTCGGCATGGAAATAGGCACATTCTCAGTTAAATATTTCATTCATAAAAACCATATATAAAATATATACCCACTCTGCCTACCTCAGAAACCTGGAGAAATCAGACAATCTTTTCTGAATTTGAACCTGTTGCAAATCTGGTATCTTGACAAGGTCAAAGAGTGTCAGAGACTTGACTTCTTTTTGGATCCTGGCACAGTAAAATTAGTTAATGAGCACTGAACTCCTATAGAGAATGGAAGTTCTGACAGTGCTATCACACCACTAGGCAATACTCTAATTTGTTTTATGATGTCACACAGGATTCAGGAGAGCATCCAAATAAGCTTTGCAGAGATATTTTCAACCATAGCAGAACTAATGAATCCCTAACTTTTACGCTAAACTCCCCAATCCAAGTAAGACAGCTTCTCATCATATTCCACAGCGCAGGAGTGAATGTCTCCTACTTTTGTTGTCCAAAACACTATCTGTACAATCTCGTTCACATCCTTTGCACAAGGCTTTGAAGTCAAGAACTCTTTCAACAAGCAGGAAAGCTGCAATGACAATGCTAGTGTTAACCCCGCTTTTGGCCAGGAGACCCAACTAGGTGGCAGCCAGCCCAGGGGAGGGGGAAAGGGCAGTGTGTCACATTCTGTCCCTTGGGGCTGGGACACCCAGAGCCAGGCTGCTCAGCAGAGCCCAAGAAATTTGGCTAGCTGTCAACGTGGTGAGATATATGATGGTAACAGACTGCTTTTCTGCTCCCTCCACAGTGAAGCAGAATAAAATTCACTGCAGTCACCAAGGGAGTAAATGAAACCTCCATTCTTCTCCTGTAGAGGTGTTTCCCTTTTGAATCTTTCAGAAGTGTCAGAAAGCACACAGGCACCAGTTTCCATTTCTACCAACACCACAGTCATAACCACTTTCAACTCAATCAGAAGAGTGATATTTTATGTGTCCGCAGGTAACTGAGAATTATGTCATAGAGTCATTTATAATCAAAATGTGTGAAACTGCATTTTTTATTCTTTTTTATTTTAAGAAGTGAAAAAAAAATCCCAATCGTTCTTCTAAAAAGAGAGATGTCCATGTTATGGGTTTAGTTTAAAAGAAGGTTATGTTATTACAGTGCATTTTATTTAGATCAATTTTATATTTTTATAATTTTGTCAGGGCTTTTGTCACTAGGAAAAAAAAGGGAAATTTAAGCTATAGCGAGTAGAGATTAAACACCGATCAGTCAAACGTTCCCACTTATGGTTTTCATAAAAAATAATGGAAAAATTATATCACTTATACAAAAACACTTGAGAAACTGTTAAAAATAATGTATTTTATGACAGAAAATAAGTAAGAGAGAAATTGTACTGTTGCAGAAATGATACTATGGAGTTCGAGCACTTAGCAACATTAAAAATAAATGAAGTTGGAGGAATAGATAGCATTGCATGAGATAAGATAATTCCTTTCTTCAGAAAATATCCAAAAGACATAAAGTTTTTTTTGTTTTGTTGTGCTCAGTTACCCCCTGCAGGCACTTTACATTATTCTTTGAAAAATCTCACAAAAAATGGGATATAAGATTAAAAGGACTGTTGTGATTTGAAACATCAGCCCTCTTATCCTATCATTATGATCATTCAGCAGTAGAAATATCTTTTGAGTTCACCATTTATTTGTTTGGTATCAATAATATTTATTTTGAGAAGATCATCTTGTCAGGAAGCAGTTCATGGGTTATCACAGAAATGTACAAAGTTGTGCTCAAGAGAAGTTTATTTTTAGTTCTGACAAACCACTTCTGAACTAGTTCACAGCACAGATAAGAGATATTTTTACTTTCACCTCTGCACAGGCATATCTTCCTAGAGATTAATGGTGATAAAAGTGTGGTGCTAATGGCAAGCTTTTACAGAAGGAAAACCAACAAACCAGAAATGTAAGAAAAAAGAAACAGTTCTTATGAGGCCCTTAATTACATACTTTGGAGTAGAAATACATCTACAACATAGTAAATGCACAGAAAATAACATTCTTCTAATTGCATAATTTCTTTAAATATAGGCTTTAATTGCAGAGCTTATAGCAGAAAAAATTCTGCTTGTAACATTCATGGCATTAAAGACAACCTAAATGATGCTGCTTGTCTTCACTGAAACTTCATTTGTATTACAATGGAAAGTTGCCTTACACAGATTAACTGCTAGCCCTTATTAGAGTCTATGTAGTTGCCATTTAACCTGAGACTTACCTTATTCCTTGCTAATGGCATTGCTGCAATAAGACGCACGCACAGAGGTGATGTGTGCAGGTAGCTGCATTCAGGACAATTTTAAATTTACAGTTTCCTTTCATTACAGTTCAACATACAGAGCACAATGCATCGGGGGCTTAAAAAGAATGAGACAAGCTGATGGGGTTTCAAGGGCAGCTCAAAGATGGCAGTTATGTGTGCACAACAAAAACGTAACCTTGATCTTAGAAACAGCGCTGTCCTGAGCCTAAACCAGCTACAATGAAAACCAACCTACAGATACAGGAAGCATTTATGCCGCAGCTAGGAATGTGTAGACCAATGACTTCTATAGGGATCCATCAACCTCTGTCCCAGATTTTGGTTTTCCCCAACCTGTCAGTACCAGCTGTAGGTACTGTCAATAGAGCATTTATGCCTTTCTGTTCAATGAAGCAGATCTGCTAATGTGATCTAATGATCTCAGTTTCTATAACTAAAACTATAAAAAGTCTTCACTGTTGGTATCTGAAGGAAATACGAGTACTGAAAGACATTTTCTGGAGGAGAACCCCCACCAACATTTGCCTGTATTCTTCTGGGCTCCCTATGGCTTTAGTAGTACCAACAAAATAGGACCTTAATTTTAGAGGTTGGTCAGCTATAGCAAATAAATGTCAAAAGCAATGAATGAGCTTACCCGAAACACACAAGAGCTCCTTTAAAAAAAACAAGGGAAATATAAAGAGATCAGAATCTTCTAGCCTCAAACATGTATCCAGAATAATCCAGTTCTTACTGATGTTTTCATGCCAGAATAGTAGCAATAGTTCAGCTTTTCTTTACAGTGAGAAGAATTCAGTTATTTGAGGCAGTCAGAGAAAATCACAAATCTTGCAAGCACTCCTGGCACTACTGCTGAACAAGATAGCAGAATGCAATATTATTTCTTCGCAGCTATGGCAGCACTGCACATAAAAAAATATCTGTAGTATAAATGTTATGATTTGGAGTAGAATTTTCTCTATTCATCATGGGATTATTTTATAATTTTATTAATTATAGCTCATCTCAATACAGTATTTCATTAGAACAACAGACAATTTGGTGTTACTGACAAACGATTGTGTGATACACTTTGATAATCAATAGCAGTCACAGACAGTGAAGTTAAATGGATTGAAAATACCACCCTTCATGGGCTTCTGCAATCTTTTGCTTTTGAATGCCAACCATGAAAGAAAAGTCTGCTTTCTGACAAGAGCAGTGCTTGGCTTCCACGTCATCCTGGAGAAGGCAGTAAGCAATCTGTGAGTCAGCCAGATGCGTGGCATTCACTTCTAAGTTCCTGTATAGAAACCAGTCCCCAGGTGATTGTATCTAGACTGCTGTTGGACCATTGTCCTATAGATGAGAGACTGTATTGCCTAATGTGAGCTTCCCACTTCAAGGATTTAACTAACAAACTCCAGGGAAATTATCTATATTTTTAGTATCCTTTTTATTAATTTATTTACTAGTAGTGATTTAATATACTGATTAATTACTATATATCATTACTAATATTAACAATAAAGAATGAGATACCAATTAATCATAGCGTTTCTTTAAAAAATAGTTATTATTGATTACATTATATGTGACAAAACTTGTTCTGAGTTTGGAACTGAAGGAGGTACTCCAGTGTGTGATTTAATATCCCTTGGCCCACATAGCTCACCTTGTGCCATGGCAGGGGATGATTTATTTTACAGGGAACTGAAAAAATACACAGTATGATATTGATGTTCTTTGAAAATACTTGCAAAACAAAAAAAATAATAATAATGAAAGGGGAAAATGCTGCTAAGTTATTAAATTCTAAAAAACTTTTTTCATGAAGGCTTAGTTCTCAGAATGCCATTATAGTAAATACAGATATTTATGCATATGTACAATAAAGTATAAATTAATAATTGTACTTTTTTAAAAGACACAACTTCTTCCTTTGTCATTCTTCAGATTCTTCTGCAGAATTTGCATCTCAGGAAGGAACTGTGAGGTTATTTTAAGAATCCCCTGTAGAGCTCAGAAAGGAGTATTATTAGAGTACACATGAATGTACACATGCAGTGGGTTTGATCCTCCTCTGAGTGTAAATCAGAAAGAACTACAGTGTAAAGCCAATGCAAATGAGGGGGAATATCAGGCACTTGAAATCAGAGCCAGACTACTTGGTTGAGACCAGGGGAAGACAAACACAGATATCACTACTGCATAGCACTGAATCTATTATTAACTAGGATTGAAATAATTTTTATTTGTGTGCATTACAGTAGTGCCATAAGGCAGTGTGCAACATGTAGCAACAGATTATTTTTCATCCCAGCCACGTCCAATCTTAACAAAAGGTCCTTAGCACAACAGAAAGTAGCATTGTTATCATCTACCACTCAATGCAGAGGAATGTAAGAAAACAGGAAATAATAGTTTGCCAAACTTGCACAGGAGATGTGGGGAAGGGACATCTGGCTTTCCACAGCTACTGGGTACTGTGCCTAGCTAAAGACCATCACTTATGTACGATGTTCAAACTTATGCTGTATATGAGGCCATGCCTTCAATCATGCACCGTGCGCCAGTCAGCTAACAGTCATTTTACTGCTTGGTCAGAGAAGAAATAATTCCATCGACTGAATTCTTGCAGCATGAACTGGCAGAAAGACCATTATAGGAGAGTGTGCTGGTCAGGTGCAGATATGAAGTCAGTATGGACCTGATATTTTCTATAAAGCTATATTTTTCTTTTCAGCCAAGAAATGAAAACTGTTGAAAGATTCAATGTTGTCCTGTCTTTTAAGTCTGGAATCTCCTTTCAGCCAAAATAATTTATTCCAATTGTCAAAGCTCATCAGACTCTCAGCATGAGTCTTGCATAAATGGATTTATTCCTGGCTGTTTCATTTGCACACTCCATGAAATTTTTTTCCACCTATTTAATTTCATCAAGACTTTCTTCACAGAGACTAGTAAAGTTGCTGCAAGAACACTGTAATGTAAAAGGCATTATCTCTTTCTTATATTCCTGTGGGAAAATATAGGATAAACCACAAGATGCTTTAATAATTCATATATTTAGAAAAATTCCCATTTTAAGATGCTGTTCCTGAAATGGGAACAATATGGAAGCATATGACAAATAAAGCAATAAAGCCATGCTTATGGGTAACAGATAATAAAGTGCTGCCAACTTGGATACGCATTTTCTGTTTAAAATCTCCCATGGTGAAATTCATAATGTTCTGTATTGTACAGTAGTGGTGTAATATCCTTCCATGAAACTGCAGTGTCTGGGAGTATTACTATGGCATCATTGTTACTTTTCTAAATAAAGTGCCTCTCCATTGCAAGAAAACTTGTCAAGGGGAGAATATGATGAACATGTTATTGCAAAGGCACAGGGTCTGGGAAAAGTAGCTGTGTTTCCCTTTGCCTAGTTTGCACTGAACGCAGCTGGGTAGGGCAGGTTAGGAATGAGGCAGGGGGTCTTGTCTTTGTCTGTGCCTCTAGGGCAGCCACAGCGACTTCAGCAGCAGTAGATCCTCTGAAGCCTTCTTGGCTTTAAGACTACAGCAAGGGAAGAGGCCAGTGCGATTCTCTCCTGCCGTTATGCACATTTGTTTATTCATTTAAGAAATTAATTTACTTAAGAAGTTTTCACCTCAGGGAAAAAACGAACTAGAAAATATGAAGAATTAATAAATAAAGACTAAAGTTTAATTCCATGAAGTAGATTATAGCTCACGGTAGATGCTGTATATCATTTGTATTTGCTTGAATAAAGAAGATTGTTTCTGTAATAGCCTGATCCTGAAGCACATCCAGGAGGGGAATAGAAGCAGAGCTGCCTCAGAAGCTGACACAATCAGACAGATATTTTGAAAAGCCTATGAAGATTTTACACTCTCCAGTAGGCTAAGGCTAAACAGGATTTGTCAGAAGCGGGAACAGGTAGCAAGATAGGCTTTGTCAAAAGTAGAAACTGATGCTGGCCAAAGACATTAGTCTTTACAGTCAGTTCTTGTCAGTATTATGCCTTTGAAATAGCCACTCTTCAGATTAATGTTTTCCAACGAGCTGGCCTTTGGGATTCAAAGAAACAAACAAAATAATCTGAAAGAATGAGCCTGTTTGAGACACTGATAAATCTGTTATGACAATGTAAGACTTATTAGACACCGAGACATTTATTTCCCTAGCCTCTGGGTCAAATGCAAGTTTTAAGGTTAGTAGAGGAAATCGACATTTAAAAAAACTACTTTTTTCGTATTCTGCTTTTGACAAGAAATTAATGATTCAACACACCTGGCTAAAAAATTTAATGCCATGTACTGAGGTGTTATCCAAATAACACAATATTCTGAGTTATAGGGACATAACTGAAACGGGATAACATACATGATGTTAAAATTTGAGAAACAAGGGGGTCCCAGGTCTTCTTATATATTACTGTTCATCTGTTCTTGAACATCAGCACTGGCTCACCTTCATGAACTCCATCAGAGTCACACACACAGTCTTTGCTCTGACTGTGTGGAGATGAAAGGTAGGCTAGCTGAAGCGTAGTGCTGAGGAAATAACTCAGTCTTGATAAAAGGAGTGCTTTGCAGAACAGAAAAGCTAAACAGTGCTATTGATTATCATGATGTATGTTACAGCGAAAGAAGGTGGAAACACAGGGGCTGCCTACACACAGCTTTTCCTCTCAGCAGCAGCTGCAGCTTCAGCAGGGATTTTTCTTGCAATTTGTGGTGGTAGAGAAGGATTCCTCTGAGCTGAAAGGGGTTTTTTTCAGGGGGCAGTGGTACAGCAACTTGACCTGCTATACTCAGGAGAGTTTCTTGGGCCCAAAAAGCTCCTGAGTTTGCTTCCTCAAGTGAAAAATTACGCCCACTGTGGATATTCATAGAAAGAAACAGACATACACAGATATATATGAAAAAAAACCCCACACTATCCACTGCCACAGCCTGAAGAACCCATCAGGTAGAGCACAGTTATCCAAAACAGCCTTTTGACTCCACAGTCCCCATACTTCTTCCTTTCAAAGCATGTCATGTGGCTGGTGGGACAGAAACTCTTACCTCATTGCCTTGCTGGTTGTAACCATGTAACCATACTTCCTGGCAATAAGGGGAAAGACCATTAATTTTCTTGTACTGAAAGATACATTCTTAATGTACCTGCTGTTTCTGTGTGATCAATAATGGTGCAAAGCAGACTTAAGATTTACTTCAATACTCCAAAGAAGAGTTGACTAACAAGCTTGAAGGTTCTCCAAATACTTTCCTTGTTTGGAAGGAGTCAGTCAATGCTATTCTCCAGACCCTCCCTGATAGGCACTGATGTTGAGAAACACCATGCCAAAAAGCAATCAGTGTCCCTCAAAACTAGGGTTGACCTCCATGGACAACCTGGAAGCAAAAAAAGACTTTTGTAGTCTTAGTCTCATTAATCTCACTAGTTTCCTTAGTCTCATTATTAATTAAAAAAGTTATGATCTAATATCCACTATTAGAGTTAGGGACCTTTAAACAGAATGGCTCTTTTAATGTGTAAAAGGGACAGTTTTATGATCTAGACCGAGTAGGCAACCTCACTCATGCTCAGGTGGGCAAATCCAGTTCATTCTTTTACATGTGCATTGTTTCGGGAAAAATGAGTTTTGTTTTTGGCACTACCAGCAAACACCCTTGTCAGTAAACAAAATTAAAGATGGTGGAAATGCTGTATGTCATCAAGACCCACATAGAGAATATTTTACAGTGGCATCTTTCACATCACCAGTGGGAAAAAACAATTCAGTTCTAGCACACGGTGCGTCATACAGCGTACAGCTACATTTCGCAGACACGGGCTGATAAACACCCACACGAGCTAACTTTAAACCAACTGTTTGAGTGTAACAGCCGAGGCAGCATAACGGTTTGTGGGGGTTAACACCAAAGTACGTTTTTTCATGTCATACCAGCAGGTAGGCTTTCCAGCCAGAGCTCGCCGTTACCATGGCTACGTTGCCAGCCGTCCCCAAGTCAGCTCCTTTAAAGCTAATTTGGATAAGCCTGCATTAGCTGCAGACATTTTAGTGACTGCAGTATAGACATATTCATAGTAATGGAGGGTTTTCAGAAAAATGTCAAAAGAGCCATGCAATTTTTTTTTTTTTTTTTAAATGTCTCCTGCCACTATTACCACTGATGGAATGAGGACGGGTGCTGGGAGGTAGAGGGGTGGGAAACTTACCTGAGTAATGCAAGGGAGTGCTGCAAGCAGCCTCGATTAATTGTGATTTATTTGATACAATGGTATAGACAACACCACAAGTATGAGAACTTTATGTCTTCAAAACTGCATTTTCTTTTCTGTATGTTCCATTGTTTATTCAAGTATAGAGTTTCTTATGAAAATAACTATTTTCTGTATCTTTCTGGCACTACAGATGACCCTAATTTTTCTTTTTTTTTAGTAATTCTTTATATTTATATAAAAAGAAGGTAACTGTTATAGCATATTTTTACTATACACAAGAATTCAATTGTTAGATCAAATTAAATTGAATTGTAGACAGAAACAAAACTATTATTCAATCTCTCTGTATCTGAATTTCTTTTTCTTTTCACATTATCTTCCCTCATCCCAGAATTAGTACAAAGCATCAAGTAACAGTGTCCTGTCATTCCCTTATCTGCTACACACCACATTTATACTCATTTCAGCACTAAGCTATCTCTATAGCCTGAAAAATCACTTGACATTGCATATATCCAGGTTGCACTCCCTTGGAAATAAATAATTTATTGATACTTATTCTATGAATATCCTCAGCACAGTCATCCAATAACCGTAATGGTAAGCTGCTTTAATTGAAGAAGAGACCAATGGCCTCAGCTGTATTATAACATCTCCATTTTAATAGATTAATTTAACAGCTATGACAGACTGCTTAAAATAAGTTATTTTCTCTCTTCAGAGTGAAATATTTTGAAATAGAGATTACTTGTAAGTGCATTTCCTTCAAAATGATTATACAGCCAGATCAATCTCTGTGGATGATGCTCACTGAAGCTACCCCAAAAGGCAGTGTTACTCCTTCCTCTTTAACAGGACACTGAAGATGCTCTCCCTTTACCCACACATTTTCCATTATCAAGTCCAGATTAATTTGAAGACTTTGAAGAGAGAAAGCTGCTTGGCAATATTTCCAAGCGGTCAATCTTCTTTACATTTCACTTACAGAAATAAACTCCCTCCCTCATTCAAAAGGCAGACTGCTCATGTATACCACCTCAGCTAGAATTAACGTGAGACAGAAAAAAAGAGGCGGTGCCCAGAAACACTAGAGAGCTGCTCCTAAAACTGAGCATCAAATATGAATTGAACCAGCACAAGAAATTAAGGTGTGGATTACTCCATACAGTACGTTTCACACATCCCAACAGGGAATTAGTGCATAGCAGCTGTTATACTTTTTGAGTAGCATCCTTACTTGTTGTATAGCTTAAATTTGTGGATGCAGTTAAGCAAGGAATTAATTCATCTCCATAGAAATTCCTGATGCAGTGTTTGAATGCATTCTAAAATCCTGAAACAGAAAGATATCTAAAGGGCTGTAACACTTTGAAAGAAAGAAACGAACTATTTGGATGCTTAAGAGCCTTGATGCTTAAGAGCCAAGAAAATACTGAGTTTTTTTTAAGGGTAGAACAAAAATTTGTAACTCTCCTACCAGTGAACAAGAGAACTTAAAGTAAATGTCAGCAGAAACACAGATGGTCTCTCCTGCAGAAACAGATTTTGCTGTCATGCAGCTTGTTCAGACATCATGACCAGTTAATCTAGTTACTAATGTGTGCTTCATAAACCTCACCTTTGCTACTACTTGAATGTCTTGATTTCTACAATTTTAATTTCATAGTGCATGGCAAGTTTCTGTAGCTGTCAATTGATTTTATGTCAATTTATTTTTAAATTATTAATATTTTTTTTCCCTTCATATTATCTCTATCAAGTAACATCCTATACTGCCTATACAGTCTTATATTTGCACCTCATTCTGGAAATAAGTCAACAGGCAGAATTTTACAACTAGAGGGTGCTGGAGGACCATAATGTGATATGGTATGAAAAACTCTGACCTTTAGTGGAAAGAAGAAAAATAAAATAAATCAATTATTACTACTCAGTAGGACAAGTTAATACAAATACTGCAATATTGTCTAGTGTAAGTAAAAAGAAAATTAATACTTTATAGCTGATACTGTTTTATTTTAAATTTTGTTTCAAATTTGTTGTTAAACTTTGCTTCTGTCCTTAGTTTTTGTGCTGTAATGAAAAAAAAGCCTTTACCTTAACAACACATTTTTTTTGCTTCCTTTGTGTGAGTTTGAAAGCCATTACAGTATTATTGATTAAATGTTGCATGATAAAATAGAAAAGCTGTCAAGTAAGCAGGAAAGCAAGAAGGAACAAAGATTAATTTAACAATAAAATCTATAATTGAGATTATACAGATAGAATGTGGACATTAATTACAGATATATAATTTAACAAGAGTTCTAACAAGAAAATTATCTTCCAAAAATCATATAATTTCCAACACAGGATAATTATTTTCTTGCCTTCCAGTACTCTATGAAAAAATACAAGTATGAGAATAAATGATGCTTAAAAATATAAGACTCTCTCATTGTACGTAGAAAAATTACCTCTCTCTTCCTTCCTCTCTTTGACTTATCCTTATGGCTTCTTAGAGTCTCTGACAATTCTGTAAACACCTTCAATAGACAGAAATATTGAAAGTTTGAACTAGACCTTAAAGACATCATTTTCCACCCCTCCCCAGTTCAACATGGTTTAGTAACATCTGGGATTTCCCTTCCATTTCCTCAGATCAGAAAGAAATCCAAAGGACAAACTGTGGCTGCCTGGTAAAGTGGCTCCCTGAAATCTCCACAAGAAAGTGTCCAGGAAGCTGATGGAAAGTGCATGACCGTATTCTGAAAAGCCGATCTCTTCAAGCCAAACATTAATTGTAGCAACGAGGCTGTTGATCACAAAGCATCAGCGGTTAGAAAAAAACCCTGGGCCTGTGGAGATCGGCCAGATGCCCCGTGAAGCCAGGATGGTGGCCTTCCCTTTTATTATATTCCCACTTCTGACCTTCTGGTCATGCAGGCTGGACATATGTGGAGCACATTCACATGGCGGGCAATACCCAAGTGATCAGACAGTCCACTTGTGGCCTGCATTGGCTCAACACATCCCGGATGAGCTAGAAATGTAGCACAAGTGGGATTGTGTCTGTTTCTGCACTATGGAAGGTTTAACGTATTTAGTTCAGTCTCTTCCTAGTCTATGAGGAGCGAATAATCCACATCTCTTTTTATGAGTTGCCAAGTTAGTGAGAACTGTCCTGTTTTCATATTTGAACTAACTGTGGTGCCTCAGCTTTACAAGCAGAGACACGTTTCTCTACGGCACGCTCTCAAGGGCTGAGGCCCAGTCCCTCTGCATTCCCAGGGAACACATGCTACTCGGACACCTACATACAAACAGCTTTCTTTTGGCTGGGTTTCACGTCATGACTTGCCCTTACGAAGGGATGTACTCTGGCACCCACAGGTGACGACAGGTCCTGCCCTACACACCCTGAGGAGATCATGTTTAGGTAGTCTCCACGTCATAAGGTTTCCTCTGGAAAATGGAGAACAGTCTCCTATCAATCAGAACTGTTTCATGCATAGGATCTTATTCGTCAAAAAGCAGAAGCCAAATCAATGAATTGTTGAGGGCAACAATTAATTAACACATAGGCACAAGGGCTCATGATATATTTAAGAGTCTCAGCCCTTTAGATCTTTGGACATGTCTTCACTTCTTCTGGTGGCTAGGTGTTAGCTTTGGTCATCTGTGCTACAACAGGCAAACAAAGAAAGTATAACTAGTGGTAAAAATGGGATTTCATCTTGACAACAACTGGTTTGTTTAAACTGAAAGCTTTCAAGGGGATAAACAAAACAAGTCGAGTAAGATGTATTCAATGAAGCAACATAAAAATTGTGACTTATTGCCAGATGCTACAGAAGATGAGCCAGAGGCTAAGAGTAATTTTTAAAAGTATAAAGTAACCTGATACTGAACTGCATCGTGTGATGTTTCTCCAAAACTACTGATACCTTTAGTCTAAAAAGTGGCCTGTTTGGTTTTGACATATTGTATCGAGTTTGTGCCTAAGAAAAGAGCAGTCAAAATTTGGCCCAATATTTTATTGTCAGCATATTCTCGCACATTTAAGTGTGCCTGCTTGATGGATGCAATTTTTTTTCCCTAAATGAGTTGATTTTACAAAATAAATAATTCTTTGATCTTTATTTTTCCACATAGACAAGACCATCTTATTCAGTGCTGCCTTCACTTGCAAAGTCTAAATAATATGAATTACATCTTAGCTTTTTCATCAACAGTGCCATCTAAAATTATACAAGAACAAGATTTTTGGTTTTCCCTTCTGGAAGTTAGCAGAAAAGCTGTTAAATACCACATATACTAGAATACTGATTTTAATAATACTCAACGTGCACATCAGTTTCATGTCAGAAACACTTTAAATCTCTGTATGTTACTAATAACTGAAGAGCGTTATTCAGCTTTATAATGTAGTATGCATAGTCCTTCTTATATATTCCTAAAGCAGGATGTATGCTGTACATTTATATACAATGTTGGTCGGAGCACAGACATTGCAGTGTCATGCTTTCATTCAAATTTCAGATGCCATATGTTCAGTACAATCGCATGGCATCAAAATGCAACATATTGCTTTGCAAATGCAAATAATTTCACACAGTGGCCTTCATGACTGGGAAGGGTTAATGAAGTGGGATATATTTTACAGATACGAAAAAAATAAATAAAAGATTTATCATAAATATATGGACCAGTATATGACGTTGAAGAACAAGAAGCAAAAAGGGAACAGTGCTCTTGCATAAAGATCGATTCTCTTTGCTGCTGATGGAATGACAGGCTTGGGAGGAGGAGGCTTCTTGTTGTTCTTGGCTTGAGATTTCCCGAGCCCATTGTTGACTTCAATGGGCTTCCCATAACAGTCATAATTCGATAATTCAAAATCCCTCGGCAAGCTTCCAACAATGCTGAAATCATTGGATCTCAGATCAGATTTCGAAGTGCACACTTTTTTGCATCTGGTCTCACCAACCTATAAAATAAAGAGTGAGGGGAATCATGATCTACTCACCATATTTCATTAACAAACTTAATGCAGCTGCTAGAGAATACTGCAAACAAACATATAGGAAATTACTCGTTGGTAGGGAGACATTACATCAGCCTAATTTGCTGAATGGTTGCGTTATAAAGTACTTAAGGATGATCAGTCAATCATATAAACTAATCCAAACATTCCTAATTGTGTAATTTTTCATGCACAAGGTACCTCATGCTGTGCAATCTGCTGTAGTTAGACACCTTCATTTTAAGATGATAGAAGAGGAGAGAGTATTTCTGTAGAAAATATTTTTGGAAATCGGTTCTGTGCCAATGAACTTGCAGGACAGATACTATTCAATACTTGTATTTTTCTGAGGCCTGGAAGCTATAGTCAGAATTAACCCTAAAATTCAGTGTTTGATGCAATGATTAAAGTCTATTCTCATTCTACATTGTATCCAGCTCAAGATCCTGTATCTCATCCTAGGGTGACCACCTTGCATAGTAAGAAGGCACTTTCTTTGTACCTGCAGTCCTCTCTAAAGACTGGTAACAAAGATGTGACATAGTTCTCAGCACATCCCATCCATACACTGCAGAACTGTGTAACTGGGAAATCTAAATCCAGCAACTGAACATCTGCCTTTCCTACAGCTCTGTCAGTGCTCTTGGGGATCAAACACTACTGTGCTACGGGGTAACCTCATGTGAATCATTGTCTTCTACAGACCACACAATCCCACTGGCACAGACAATGAACATTTAAAAGAAAAAAAAAAGTATTTGGTACCCTTCAAATTGAAGTGGTTTTTTGTGAAGAAAAAAAAAAAAAGTTCTTAGATAATCTTCCTTGGGTTTTATAAAGTTTATATTTCAGGTACAAAATAGCTCCAGGAGGACCACCTTCACGCTGTTCAGGGAGACTATCTGCAAGGCATTGTGCTTTGTGACTTGGGTAAATCTCTCCCAGAGTTTAATTTCAATTTGACTACACAGTAAAGCAGAAAAAGAAAAAAAAGAAAAAGGATACAGGTTGTTAAACTTAACTGCATTATTAATAATGCCATTTGTTCACATATATAACCTGAGAGTTAGTTGGAGAAGATGCTGGTTCACAAATCAGGTTATACACATGGGCAACTGACATTAACATAATTATCACTAGGGCTTCCTGGAACTACCAATCCACTGAAACTTGGTTCTTCCAAAAGCTGCCTGTCCCTCCTTCCCAGTAGCCTATCTCTCCCACAACACCTTCAGGCATTTTATTCTCAGCTCTTTGGTTTTCTGAAGTCTTAGGCTGATAGTCTGGAATATTTGCATCATCACATTTTTAACTAAAATAATAATAATAGTGAAATACAGTATCAGACTTCAGGATGAATGAAATATTCTGGAGAATATTATTAGCTTCTCTGTTACAACTGATAAGGTATCCTGGATGAGAAGAACTGAGGCAGTCAGGAAGAGACCTAAACTTTGACTGAGGCTTTTACTCACATTACTTACAATGCTGATTCTGGCACAAGGTGTAAGAGAAGCACGGCACTGTTCCCTGAGCAGAGTGGATATGCCTCCCCAGACCTGCCAGACTTCTATTTCTCAGGAAAAACTGTAAATTTTGAAACCAATGCACTAAAACTGAGGTTCAGGTTACACAAAAAAATCAAGATTACAGGTGTTCCATGATGGTAAGGCGATACTACACATACAAATTTCCCGCAACCGTTTCCCAGTCATCACAGAGCTGAGACAGTGCTCAGTACTGGAGCCGCAGGGGCAAACTGCCTAGTAAGGCGGTGACTGAGACACACATGAACACGATTATGTGACCCTGGGTGACATGGGGGCTGCCAGTGATCCAAGAGGTTCCTTCCAGTCGGATCATACCCAATGAATGCGTAATGAAGATACAAAGCAGACCCTTTTGGACTGGGGTGCACGTTAACTGAAGAGCCACAGTTAAAAAATTTCATTTTTTCCATGGTCAAAACTAGTAAGATTTAGTAAGGCCATTACAAGAAATAGAATCATGTATGGAATTATAAACCTCTTTTTGGATTTGCAGACTTGTAGCCCATTCCTCATACTACCAGTGATATATTGTAAAACTCAGTGACACTAATTGTAGCCTAAGCACTCTCATTTACCCTACAGAATATTCCTGATCCAACTTCAGTATCTAAAGAGTGCTTCCCTAAAGGCTGTTACAAGTTGGTTCTCATTCACTTGCGGGACAGAGGACTAAGGGAGTGACTTCGAGGTCACCCGTGCCTTAAAAGCAGAGGACTGTTGGCAGCATGTTCACACAGAGCTCTGCTTAGTTTAGTGTCAGCTGCAGTACTGATTTATCAGGGTGACACAATTTCCCTTGTAAGAGTGACCTGGCCCAAATTTTTCTTTAGTAAATATATGTTACTTTTAAAAATAATTTATTTCATTTACCTGGCTTTACAAATCTAATGATCTTCTATTTTCTACATTCAGTCACTGCCTAGACATGTTTTTAAATTTTTTCTCATTCATCTCTTCAACTCTCCAATATTTCTCTTCTAATCTAAATTCGCTTCAGTTGACCTGCAGCTTTCCCCAAACAAAGTGAGATAATATATATTAAAAATAGTTTATATGTTATATCCTTTTGACTTCATCCTGACATGAACTTGGCTCCTTGATATAATTTGCCTTATCCTGCCTCAGAACCATGACCCGTGGGCCAGACCCAGCCCACAGAACACTTCCACCAGATCCATGGCTCTTCCCCTGGAGTGGATGGGGAGCAGCCGTTTACTGTTTGCTCAGGGCCTCCCCATGTCCCCAGTGGAGCTGCTCCTTGTCCCTCCAGCATGGATGCAGGGATGCTGAGGAGGGCATGGGAAGGTGACATGGCTCTGGAGGCTTGGCTGAAAACACAGACCTAGCTCTCCTTTCTCCCAGGACTGGGCTACTTTGCCTAGGTTTGGTATGTTGGACAGGACACTTGCCTTTTGAAGAACAGCTCAGAAATACCTCAAAATGACTCTTAGAAGCCTGAAGAGCCTTTGCAATGATTCTTTCTCACTTTTTAGAAAATTCAGGCTGATGGGTGCCCACGCTCAAGCTCAGCACCTGCTGCTGCCCCGGATGCCGCAGTGCCCAGAGCTGCGCTGTGCGTGCCGCTGCGGCAGGGCCACACCTGGCCCAGAAAGCTTTCGTTTGACAAGTTAGGGGAATAATGTGATAAGAAAGTGGGGAAAGAGAAGAAGAAAGAAGTGCTGCCTGTGCATGCAGACTGACAGGGAGGGGGAACTAGCTCCCCATTGCTGCCTCTGCTGCTTCTGGTGCTCCTCATCACTCTCCACATTCACTGCCCAGACTATTTATACCAGATTTTCCTTTAAAAACATCCAGAATGAAGAATTTTTTCCATGACCTTTTTCCTCACTAACATATGTACCTTATTTCTAACATGAATTCATTTGGCTTCAATTTTCAGTCACAAGGCATGACTATAGTTAGTCTGATTAACTGTTGGTACTTACAGATGGTAACAAATCTAACCTTGATTTTGCATAATTTGGATGACGTAACCAGGCCGACATATGAAGCCAAGTCAAATGTTCTTCAGTTTCTCATCTCCACATCATTACCTCTGTCAACCTCATTGATAATCTTTTAAAAAAGTATATTCAGTTTGATTAAATCAATAAAAACACAGATCAGATTTAATTTCACTGGCCCATATAAATTTATTAGCTAACATGGGGCTGAATTATGAATAATATTAATGATAATTAATACTTCTGAATAATAATTATTAGTCAGCCCCCTGTTAGCTATGCAGTATTTTCCACTGATTGATGTCAGGCTTATAATTATTCATGTTATGCCACTTAGCCTTTAAAAGTACTGGCATGATGTTAACTTTTTGCTGTCTTTTGGAACGCTCCCAGCGTATTAAAAAATCAACAATAATTTTCCACAGCGTTCATGGACCAGCTCTTTAAAAAATCCTAGATGCAACTTAAGCTGAAATCCCAACCGTAAAATGTCTAACTTAAATAGCTACTGTTTAACATCCTCATCAGCTACTGTCAATGAAAGCTATTTCATCATCTGATTGTATATACCTGCCTTTTCCCCAAACACAGAGCAGAGTATTTGTTCCAACACTTTTGCCTTTTCTGCCAGTTCTTGACACTGACAGGTCCTCTGTCTAGTATTGGACCAATACACTTGCTACTGGTTTGTTTGTTCTTGCTATACATGCAAGGCAACTTCCTATTGCCCTCAATTATGCTAACCATATATCCCTTTTGTTACCTACTCCTATTATCTACACCTATTTTCTGGATTTCAATTTATATTAATTGCTATCAACCTCTCCATTTGCCAGTGAGAGGAAAAAAGAAATGCTTGAAGCTGAGTTAGTTTTCAGTCTTTGGGGAGTTTGCTTTTAATTGTGCTGGGGTCTTTTGTGGGTTATTTTTTTATTTTGTTTTTTTTGGGTTTGGGTTTTTTGGGGTTTTTTTAATTGGTATAGCTTCCCTTCTGGTCTGTAGCCATTTTGAACATTGTTAGATAGCTCACCAGCATCATTCATAGTTTTTGCTTAAATTCTTTCACCTAGATGAGAAAAAAAATAGTTTTCAAATTTGGGAAATCTGTGCTTTCGCAGCACTGAAAATGCAAGGACTTGACTAAATTTATTTTGTGCAAATAAAATAAGGATTCTTTTCAACTGATTGTTCATCCTGTGATCAAGTCCTCTTTATCCATCAGGACGAAGTGTAATATAAAATGCCATCATTTTGGATTAAAGAATTTTTGAGAGCAGAAATGTATTGTCCATAATTTCTAGCAAAGCTTCAAACATGCTACGACCCTGGCAGCCTCTCAAGCTCAGCAGGCGTCCCTTAGGCTGAAGTGCCTCTCTACTGTAACGCAGCATTCTCTGCCCTACACAGCACCTCTTCTCTGCCATCAAATCATTTCTTCTGCTGCACTCAAACTCTTTTGGCAGGCAGATCTGTCACTAGTGCTGCCAGTTGTGTAAGAGTCTTCATGTGGAAGACAAAGGAGTAGTTCTAACAAACTCTATCATTAATCTTCCTTCCACTTGTTTTGTGATCTTCTCATGTTTTTGCCACAATGATAGATGCAGATCATCAATAAAGTAATGATTGTATAGCATTAGTGTGCTGTGTTTTCT
>NW_010304384.1:25991-42354 GCF_000700745.2 Antrostomus carolinensis | reverse complement strand
GAATTTGCTATCATATACCAAATATTATCATAGAATCATAGAACCATAGAATGGTTTGGTTTGGAAAGGGCCTTTAAACATCATCTAGTCCAACCACCCTGCAGTGAGCAGGGACATCTTCCAACTACATCAGTTTGCTCAGAGCCTCATCCAACCTGACACTGAATGTTTCCAAGGATGGGGTTTCTATTATGTCTCTGGGCAACCTGTTCCAGTGTCTCACCAGCCTCGTCGTAACAAATTTCTTCCTTACATCTAGTTTAAATCTACCCTCTTTCGGTTTAAAACCATTCCTCCTCGTCCTATCGCTCCAGGCCCTGCTAAAAAGTTTGTCCCCATCTTTCTTATATTCCTTGCAAATTTTTATTACCCCACTAACTGCAAAATATAGCACAAAAAAATATTTATACACAAAATATCACAGAATCACAACATAGCTGAGGTTGACAGGGACCTCTGGAGATCATCTAGTCCAACCTCCCATTCAAAGTAGATTGCTCGCAGCCTTTTTTTACAGTCATGTTCTGAATTATCTCCAAGGATAGATATGTGATTCACTAGAGCAGAAAGTACCTGCCCTGTACCTGAAATGCTGTCAGGAACTATTAAAATAGATTGCAGCCTGTGGTTTTGTGTACAAGATAAAATGTAAACTGGGTTTCGGGTGGTTCTACAAGAAAAATCTGAGTCTAGAGTGCCACTTGGGGGGAAAAAGCAATATGGGAAGATCAGGTCACCACAGCTCACTGCCAGTGGTCAGGTATATTATAAATCAGTAGAGATGAACATAACCCGTATCAGTTTCAGAGCCTAGATGTGGTTCTGACAAGTTAAGGCAAGCAATAACACTACTACTCTTTAAAAACAACTGGGTTTAGAGCTATTACCCCCACTTGCATAGCACTATTAATCATCCGCCAGAGCCATTCTTTTAGCAAACGTTCTCTCCGGTCATCACATTATCTGTGGGGGACAGCTTGTATAAACAGGTTTGATGAAAATGTAACTTTTCAAACCAAGGGATGTTGTTATAGTTAACAGTGCAATCTCTCCCTGTAATCATGTCACCAGTGAAAGGAAAAAGAAACTGATTCATCTTCAAAACATTTCCCTTGTTGCTTGTTTTTCTCATTGTATGATGTTACATTGCCAGGAAACACAAGCAGGCTCCTACCGAGGACGATTCCCAATAAAAAGCCAGTGCCAGCAGTCACCACCAGGTTGCATAATTTTCTCCTCTGCTTAGAACAGCATCTACTTGGAGCTGCTATGAGGTAAGGGAGTCAAACTGTTCTTTCTCATAGCTCCTTGCCTGCAAATGCATAGCCACTGCAGCCGCTAGCAAACACAGCAGAGGTGCTTATGTTGAATTCTCTCTTTTTTCTACAGAATCAGGCTGATCTTGCCAGATGGACCACTTGACTTTAGTCGGTCATATTGATAAACCTGTGGGCTTAAAATGGCCCTGACATTTCACAGCTTTTTGCTGGAGGGGGAATGAGTCATAAAGGATAGATTTGGGGGTTTGGCATATGCTGGCAATGTACAACTTTTATGTCAGCCAGTACCCAGGATGTGGTGGAGAGAAGTAGCTATGCATCTATGGGAGGCCTTCTCCATCTTTGACTTGTTCTCAGATTGTGAGCATTGTTTTCATCCTGCCATCTTCACTGTTGCTGTTGGTGACTTATTGGTTGTGATCACTGACTTTACTGACACAATAGTGCTTTCCACTGAAAATTTGCAGGTGGACCCTTACAGGTTCTGCTACAGGGGATCTCTTCTTTTCACCTTCACCTACGAATGGCATGAAGCTTTTAATTTTTAGGATATACTGAAAAGTTTATCCCTTTACTCAGTTTCTTGTCATAAAAAACAATAGCTGCATGTATTTTTAAGTATGATCACGTGTTTTTGTTATGGCTTTTTTTTAACTAATATCAAACATGCCAAGTCTCCACACCAAATGCCATTTTTATCTTTCACAAATGGAGCAAGCATACAAAGCAAGTTGTTTCACGAGGGCTGGAACCAGGGATACCCAACAGCCTCACTTTGCTTCCCTGCATTCCCTCTGAACCTCCCCACACCTGGGACCTTCTCATCCCAACAGCCCTGCTCTACCTTACATACCGTCCCCTTCCCCAAACCTCCTGCAGAGACACCACTGCTGAGATGCTGAATGGCTGTGAGAGGCAGCAAGAGTACAACTTACTGCTCGGGGTACGCTAGCAAACTGAGCCGGCATTGGGATTAGGGGCATTTTAAAGTGAACTAAAGCAATTTCTCTTTTTGAACTTGATTCCCCTCTAATAACTTAAAGATATGTATCAGTACCATTCAGTTAATGTCTCATAATAAAGAAGCACTTCATTTAAGCTGGAGAAACATTTATAAATGCAATTATTCCTGCTCTCTGTTTTTCCCCACTTGGAGCCTTCTGCTTCCAGGTCTGGTTTTACATTTGAGCCTCATCTGGTCTATCCACTGCTTCAAGCCTAGCTATGGTGAGATTTCCAGCTATGGTCTGAGTCATATTTGCCTTAGTATTACCTCGTATGTGGAAAGAGAACATCCTCAAACATTTCTGTAGGATATCGCACACTCATGTCAGGGATGCAGTTTTAAGTTGTCCCCCTTTTCTCCTAAAGTTACACACTGGTTTGACTAAATCTTTCTAGACATTTAGCACAGTATTTGCCCTCTCCTCACACACAATCCTACGCAACCCTGATGAGAAACAGCTTCTGAAGTTCTGGGACAGCACTCTGGCCTCTTTTTGTTTCGTATTCTTTATGCCTTTCAACATACAGTTTTTTTCCATTACCTGTTTCTTTAATGTTTCCCTCCCTCACATATTTGCCATATGAAAAATGCATTCTGTACTTGATCTTTACTAGGTCTGAATGGGAGTGATCCAAATTTTGTGGGGCAGGCCTAGTTATGGAATAGGAGCCAGAGCTACTGAAAGATTTAGACCTGTTCTGATTTAGGAGTTTAGTACAGGATTTTCCAGGGCTGGGAACTTTCAAAGTACTCCCATGTGGCAGCTAGTTCAGAGAGGAAGTTTTCAGACAGACAGATTTATAGCATTCAAATATATAGAATCTAGTATCACTGTTCTACCACATCCCGATGTTAAATGATTCATTGGTCTGGGACCTTTTTCTATCTCATTCTTGTGACCTTCCCAGAAATTAGGAGCCCACAACACCCTTCCTCAGGTAGACTATATTTCGAAGCAGGTGGCTGGATACAAGCTGGATCAGTAGCCCTGAGGGGAGGTGACCGCTCAGCCACATGACCAGCTTTTACAGCAATGAATACGTATTTCCAATATGTCTTAGTAAACATATATTTTGTAACTCTCTGTATAAAGAGCATCACAAGCTACACTCAGGACTCCATATAAATCTAACACAGATTACTGTTGCAGAGATTATAGATATTGGACTGTTAAAGGTCTCTGATAACAAATTGGGAAGACCTTGAAAAGTGAAGGTCAAACATGAGGTGCTGGAACTGTTATTGCAAGATCGTGGGAGACACTGCAAGATCTTGGAGGGCAGAGTGAGGTCTGAATCCTAAAAACCTTCAGCCTACTGCTGAACACCATTTATGGGGAACATTGCTTCATTTTTGTGGACAATGACTCCCCTTTCTCTTAGTCTTAAAAAGCAGTGTACACTCACACTCGCATTCTTGAAAAAAATTATAAATATGAAAGGATAGTATAGGTTATAAAAGTTATAATTTTATTCTCCTTATAAAACTGTAGCAGAATCATATTTCTTTCTAGTCAGTTCCCAAGTTTTGCCTGGGCTTGGGGAATTACTTGTGACACAAGTCAAAGCAGACATGATGTTGCTCTAAGCTGAGCCTGGTTGCCTACCCAAAACAGTTCTCCCAAAACAGACTCTTCTACCAGATGAGAATTATGGTAGTCAAGTGCACTGCTCTGTGATATCTGCAGCTCCTCTGGACTGGGGGCAATTAGTTATGGGGCAATGCCAGCTTGATACTAGGAAAGGACTTCTGTCATTCTGACATAAACTACTCCCTCTTTAAAGAAGCTTTACAGTCACATTGTACGCTACCGATATTATCACTTGGATCTGGCCTAATAGTTTTATTTTCACATCTAAATTGCCAAGTCATTGAAAACTATAAGCTAAATTCATATTTCATATATTGTAGCATAAGTTATTTTCTTCTGTAGTATAAATGTCATTTAAATACCACTCAGGACTGAGGGTAGTTGGCCTGGGATGTCTGATAACTCTTGCAGCACAAAAAAAGGAGTTATTCAACACCAGGAAGCTACCATCAGGATGGAAGACTTTGGCCTGAGCCAAGACATACTTCTCATCTTTATCCATATAATGAGACCTGACCAATTTACCCATAAACTCTATCTGGCAACACAAGAAATGTAGGAACTGTTTGACAGACAAACAGACCTGTCTTTGTTTACAAATGCCAAGACTTCTGGATCCCTGACTTCAGAGATGCTTGACATGCAATGCGGTGCAGCTGTGGCCACTCAGGGAAAGCAATGAGATGGGTGTTATTTCAGTATGCTCTCAGCAAATACTGACTGAGAGTCCTGTAACTCTGAATAGTCACAGCCTGACAGCTGCTATTTATTATGAGAAAAATAGCAACTGTAAAGCTGCTTGCTACTTTATTTACCTGAAGCCCAGCAGTGACCATGGCGCTAGGATATTAAAATACAAATTTTTCATCTAGTACTGCTGACCCCAAATCACTAGGGAACAGTTGGTCAGACTGCTAGCCACTAATTACCAGCATGTTTTTAATGTCTTGGCCACTTCTAAGACTAAGTACTATCCAAAACTATTACAAGAGTATATTCCTGGAATTGCATTAGCAGAGAATAAAGCTGACTTTGCATACACAGCTCTGCAGCTCCTACCTGTAAAGTGCTGATGTGGACTGGAGTCCCTGTGCCATTCACAGTGTTCTTCTTGGCAGCATTTCCACCCTTCCCTTCTGCTTGCTCTGCCTTGGCAATCTTTGCTTTTTCAGCTTCAATTCTCTTTGGATTGTTTAGCATTACCTGAACCACTGCATATTCCACCAGAGATGCAAACCCAAAGAGAAGGCAAACAATCAGCCAGACATCTAAGGCCTTCACGTAAGACACTTTGGGAAGTTCTGCAGCAAGAGTGGTACATTCAGATGCCAAGCTGAGCACTGAGAAAATACCTATGGAAAGAAAAACAACACATTGATTAAAGAAAACTTGCTCTCATTCAAACTGGCTGTGCTATTCCTCTGAAACAGACAACATTGAATGATGTTTCATAACAGTGAATGGGACTTCACAATACAGTCAGTGTATTTTGCAACAGGTAAACAAAGTGCACATGCCTCCGGTTAACTCATGTAGGATATTGCAGTTAGTCATGAATTATTAATAATTAGTACCTTTATTTTATAAATGGAGAAAGAAACAAGTGAGGCTAAACTGCTTGCTGTGGTTTTCCTGCTTCATCACACAACTGGGAATGGGCTTTCCAGAGACTTACCCTACAACATGCACCTCAGTCTAGCAAGATGGAAGAGAAATATATGATGCTGAAATCGGAAGACTCCTTTAAATTAGACTGGAAGAGCTACTGTTGCCCCAGAAATTTGAATTGTGCTACAGCAGGCACAGTTCTCTGAATGTGCTGTCCACATGTGTGATATGCAAAACTGAGCTGAAATGGAAGCTTTTGCTAAAAAGTAAAACTGTACCAGCACATTTTAAAGTCTGTGAAGATGTGAACATGTGATGATGAAGATTCATCACTGTGAAGATGAAAACACTGAGTTGACTGAGGGTCTAAAATCATTCCCTGTTTCAGCTTCCAGGATCTGGAGGAAGCTTTCTAGATAAAGGACTTTTCAGGAAGGGCTTTCCTGGGAGGGGGGGGGAGGGATGGAAAGGCTGCAAAATCTGCTCCTTACAAGGCTTCCAAATGTCACCATCAATGCACAGCTCACATTGCAAGAGACAAAATACAAGCCTGATCTCAAAGAGCCTCCTATGAACCAGCAAAAGTAGCATGAACAGCTACATATGGAAAAAGCTAACTTTAGAAATGGCTGTCATGGAGAAAACTTATTTCACCCTCCCAGTTCAGAATATCCCCTTTTGGTTTTGTGAATGCTAAAGATAAAAACCTTCTTTAGATATGAGTGGGTAGCTTCATGAAATATAACTGATGTCTTTAGAAAATGTTGTCCAAAAGGAGATACTCAGTCTCAACTATGTTTCTTATATTGGTCATGTGTGCTATCCAAAGCATGAAAAAAACTGTAATTCATACAGTGAGATCATTTTCTTCAGATCCATTTTAAGTAACTAAGGATGTGAAAATGTTAATAAACCTGAAAGTATCTGTATTGACCTATGAAAGTATTAAATTCTATTTGATCATAAATAACATATTGTTTTGCTGCTGTTCCCATCTGGATTTCAGTAAGACTGATAAGATAATTTATTTCGTATTCCTCTCAAATGGGCAACTTAGTAGCTGCTAAAACACCGAAGAGAAACTAAAAGAAATCTTTACAGTCATATTTTTTAAAAATACAGAATTTTATGGTGTTTCATTTTAAAATGTGTAATAACAACATAGCATTGCAAAGCTGTATTTTTTTGTCCATTGGGATAATACAGAATGGCCAGATGTGCTACGTCAGATCATAATGACATAGCAAATAATGAACAAACAAACCTCAGTGTCCACTCTGGCTTATTTTCAATCTACTGTATCTGAAGCATTCAAGTCTAAACATGTCCATAAGGAGACAAAATCAGCATAGAATAGTCCTTTTTAATAAATTTGTTTTCACTGACAAACACCAGCTGTCTTGGGCTTAGCACTAATTATGGATCACAATGAATTGCAGTAACAAGTACAGATAAGGCTGTATTGCCTCTTAACAAGTAAAGAACACCTCTGCCTACGCCCAGCCCAGATTTCTGTTTCTCTTTAACAGTATACTGTACCAAGTGCCATGCCATGACTGTGCTAGACTTCTGAAAGGCAGCCTCTACTCTTACCCTGAATACCCAAATTAGCCAATGGCTCAACATCTTGGATATTGTATTTTTTTTCCTGCTAACTTTATAAGTGTTTACTATCTTTATATGCGAGTATTATTACCATGTCTGGTGCTTAAAACATTTGTACAACCACTTTGTAGAGCTTAAAATATTAGATCTTACAATCTTGGATTCAGTTCTACAAAACTAACTTATAAATTCTACTAGCTGAAAATATTTTAGTGGTACTTTCATCAGTTTGGTCAGCAGAGCAACTGCAGTCATGGTGATCTGCCGCTAATTTCCATTTGCCTCGATTCCTAAAATGAAAAATTCATTCTCAGAGTCTGAGAAATGTCTAGGTTTTCAAGGTAAAAATAAAGTGAGATAGAAGCACAGAAATATTCTATTAAGCAATCATTTGCTGCCAGATGGGAGTTGACATGGCCTTGGAGACCTTAGACCCAGAGTTGTAAGTTGCAGCTCTGGCAGCAGCTGCACTTGGTACCTATCTAACACAATCCAAAGCCCAGGGCTCAAACTGCATGAGAAGAATGAATAAAATGCAAGATTACTTATTAAAAATAAAAAAAAGAAAGAAAAGAAACAGAACCTCCCCCCCAAATCTTTTCTTCTCAAGGAGCTCTGATGAGAAGGGACAGAAGTCTTTCCTCTACACTCTCTATAACTGCAAAGTAAAGGAAAAGTTGGCATTTCTTGGAAATACCTCTGCATTTTTGCCCCTAGCTTGGTATTCTTCTCAATGGCAAAGTTTACCTTATCATTAAGGTCAGTTAGCTCCCAGCCTAAAGCATGATGGTACAGAGTTACTATTTTAAAAATACTGCCTAAGGTTACATGTGGATAATATCAGAAAGTGCCAGCCCAGCAGAGCAGTTTCAGCACGTGCTACAAGATAAATAAATCTCCCTTTTTTGAATCCATCAAACTTACCGGTCTCAGCACTACCTCCTGGCAGTGAATTCTACAGGTTAATTACATGCTGTATAAAACAGTATTTTCTGGTCTATATTACTGCTTTAAAAATGTTTGCCTTTATCCCACTAATGTTACTGAAAAAGGTAATATTCTGTCTTATTTTCCTTAAGATTTGATATCTCTAATACATTCTCTTCTCTCATTCAACTTCATATACTAAAAGACATACTCTTGCCAATACTTCTTCATACTACAGATCTAACACATGTCTTTGTGTCTTCCACTGAGACCCTGCCTTTGTTACAATTTTATAAAATTAAATTACTAGACCCAAGACAGACCTGAGGACAGGTGTGATGGGGCAGGGATCAGATGCCTGCCCTCTGATCTAGTTGTCCTCTGTATGTGTGGAATAGGTCGTCCCTACTTGAAGCCTTCGGTTACCCTCTTGTACCCCCACCTGCACTCTGGACTAATGCTCCACGTTGTCAGGCCACTGGGTGTGGACAGAAGTCCGACATCCCTCAGATCCCTGCAGCTCCAGGGAAGATCTTACTCCCTTTGGGGATCACACGGCACTGAAGGTAAGAAAGGAATTTTTTAAAAAGATGCTGGCACACTGTCCACCTGTAAAGAACTGGAGAGTCACCTGTCAGGCTCATTAAAAGGTGAAACACAAGCATTTAATTAGAAAGAAGCAGTCAGTGATATCAGCCTTTACACCTCTTAGCCACAGCTGTCCAGGTACCGGTCCTCTGTGGACTTCCATACCACAAGACGATCTAACGGGGTGAAATGTTACAGGGCTTGCAACTTATTTAGTTCCTACACGGACAGAGGCTTTTTCTTCAAACAAACATACATCCTTCTCTCAGAAAATTAATCAGTCTACAAAAACATATTCTGCTTACTGGATTGCAAAGTACCTTGTATCCCTAAATCACCTGGAAACTTCTGAGATGCCTAGCCATGGGGAGCAGTAGCCCACTATACCTAATTATAAGGATGACTGTATTAAGTTATTCCTAAATAAACCTGAAGTATCTTCTCATCTGATGAGATCTGCATTAAACCACTAAGAATGTAGTAGCCATTGGTAACACTTTTTTGGGATTAGATATCATCCACTTGACACAGAAATGTTAATCTTGTTATATTTCAAGGTCAACTATCTCCAATAATGTAGCTAGAAGAGTTAGTTTGTTGCCCTCTTGCAAACTGGAGAAACATAAAACTTAACCCAGTGACAGTGCTATCAATTTGCATTAGTAAATACTGACTCTGGACTAAAGTATGGTCAGATTTAGTGGGTTTTGCTTCTCTAGGGAGTCAGGAAAAGTCATACATTCAGGCCAAAAGTTAGTATCTTTGAAAATGCACTATTTCAGAAATGCTAATATATTAAAGGAGCCAATAAACACTTATAAAAAATGAAAACAAATAAACAATAAATAAGCATGCAATTAAATAGTGGTTGCATTACATTTAACTAGAGCAAGGTAGCCAACACTGACTCAGAAGCCAAAAGTAGCACTCCAGTATTGGTTCTCCAGATTTTTTAGAGCTCTTAGTTTATTTTGCCCGTTGTACCACCAGAGGAGGAAAAGGCATGGTAGATGACCAGAGATGGGAGCAGTAGGGCTCGCACCAGGGGTTATGTGGACACTTTCCCACCTAACAGAACTCAGCAGGTGCCCTTCCCACTCCAGCTGGCTCCTAACTCAGGGATTTCAGCCCCCCACTACTGCAAGACTCTACTAATGACAGACACGGATTGGTAAGGTGATGTGGCAGGTCCTGACTCCAAGTGCTTATCAACATACGTGAGGCTTCACAGGACCCATGTCTTGTGGGGGTGTGGAGGTTCAAGTGTGGGTGACAGGTTTCTGAGGAAGGCAGGGGGCTGGAGGGATTCTGCAACTGCACCCCTGGAGTCTTGAAAACAGGTGGGCTGAACCTCCTGGGACAAATAAAAGATTTGGAAAATAAGGGGTATGGACTTGTGGAGCAGTGCCAGGGAAAAGGGGAGCACAGGGAGGCCAGGACATGGGGAAGGAGAGATCATGGCATGGGGAAGGGGATACAAATTGGAGAAGTGTCAGGATGCAAGATCCTGGCTCTGCATTTCATTGAGCTCCTGGGGTCAGCAAATTTGGCCACCGCAGAGCTGGAGTCCCATGTACAATCCAATTACACTGGAAGTGTTCAAGGCCAGGCTGGATGAGGCTTTGAGCAACCTGGTCTAGTGGAAGGTGTCCCTGCTCATGGCAGGGGGGTTGGAATTAGATGATCTTTAAGGTCCCTTCCAACCCAAACCATTCTATGATTCTGTGACTAGTCAAGGTAATATTGTTTTGATTAAGTCTGTTTCCTACTATCTCATAAAAAATTAAAGGCATGCCTACTGTGGTGGGCTGAGCAGCACAAAAGTATGAGCCTGAAGTACTCTCATGAACTGAGTTTCTAATGAAATAAAACCAATCAGGTAACAAGGATGCTAATTCTTTTCCAGACGTCATTCTGTTTCTATTTCTTTTCAGAAAAACTACTCCAAGAGATAGCTATTTAGAGCCTTACTCATCTTCCTGCTTTCTTACTGATTATTCAGATGTTCAAATTCCTATAAACTGCATATTGCCACAGTATCTGCAGCATCACCTGTACAGATTTGTCTGGGTTGGGAGAAGCAAAGACAGTGTGCTTACCACATAAGTGCTGGAACTTCAAGCAAAGCCTCGAAGTGGAGGTGGATTTTACAGGACTAGGAATGAGAAGGTTTCAGTGAAAATGATGAGCGAATAATGGAAGTGAAGTTGCTTTCAGTATCCAGTGTCATGTTGCCAAAGCAACTGAGAAAATGGCTCAATGGTGTTAAAGTGGATTGTGACGGTACATGTAAACGCAGGTTACCCAGTGGGACTCTTGCAGCACTTGCATCAGGATTGATCCAAAATGACAGCCAGGATAGAACAACAATTAGCAGTGTAGGAGCATAAACACCCATCATGTAAAATCCAACTTGTCTTCTTAAAGTGAAGATTACTTCTACACAAGTGTAATAACCTTTAAAGAAATAAATGCATTAATGTTTAATGTGCTTTGCAGGTCAACCTCTTCAGATCCATATCTTTTAGGTCTTTTTCTATTTAAGTTAAGAGCAAAAGTTCAATGATTTGATTTTCTTAATAAAGGCAAAGAGTTTAATTTGAAAAAAAAATGTGCAAAACACAGAACTACATAACCACCAAGTGTGGTCAGCATGTGGCACTCTCTGTGCTCTATAAGGTACCCTCTGCCTTTTCACAGCACATCAGTAAGTGACTCTCATCTTGATGCTGGCTTCAGGATGCAGTCCAGATAAAACCAATGGGGCCTAGCAGTGATCCTAGCTTATGCTCATCTGAAAATCCTACTTAGTATCAATTTGTGCAAAAGATGGAATTAAGAAATATTAGTGCAGAAAGTTCAGAATGAAAAGAGGTGATCTGAATGTGACTCTAAGCAGAGATTCTCCCAGTATTGAAAGCTGAATAACTTAAAATTGGTACAGACTTTAAAAAAGACTCCAAAACCACTGTAAATTTTGAAAACAAGGAATACTGCCTTAAATCTTTTAAAATGAGAAACTAAATCCATCAGATATTTAAGATATCTCTGGAGATAACAGATTGTACAGGAAGTCAAATAAACAGAAAACAAATATTGATCATATTTTCACTCAAGTAGCAGAATTGGCATTTTTATGTTAATATGAACACAATAGCATTGTAAATACAACTTCATAAACTATTCTATAACAAGGAAAAGGCATTCCTATGTTATATTACAGCAATTCCAAAATTCAGATCAGTCTATATCTATAAATAAAGTTGGTACAAAGCTGATTTAGAAGCTAAATACATATAGATTCTATCTTCTATATTTTATTAATTAAGTGCCGTAGAATGATACGTCATCTTAAAAGCGTTATTTGGACATACAATAACCAAAACAACAAAACATTAAGGAAAAATCTCCTTGTGTAGAAGGTACTTTATAGTTCATTGTACCCTCTTCAATGATCTGCTGTCTGACAAATTTCCCCTCTAAAATTTCTGAATAGTTCCCAGATACTTTTAGGTTTTATTTGCAAATGAGGGACAACCTTCAAAATCATTATTTGTTTGCTTTATGCCAGAAATGCATTAGGTATGGCTTTGTACAATCTTTCATCAGGCAGAGAATAGTTATCTACTGCCCTCACCATTCAGCTCATGAGGACCTATTTGGTTCTGTCATACATTTGGATGAACAGAGAACAGGCAATTTTCAAATTGAAATATTCAAATTATTGCCACAAAAAGTGACTCCAAATTTGATGACTTTTTTTTTTTTTTTTTTTTTTTTTACTTAGGTAGGTATGATAAAACATCAGTTGACATAAATAGGCAGTAAAGATTTAAGTTCTTTGCAATTGGTAAGAATCTCCTACATAAGCCATAATTTTGAAAATTTGCTTGTACATGCAACACTGCCTCTTGATTAACTGACAAAATCCTTAACTGAAGTAATTTTAAGTATGTGGGCAAAACTTGTTTTTTTAAATAACTTCAATGTAAGAATTTAAAGTAAATCAAACAATTACTGATTACTGAAAACACCATTTAAAAACCATTCAGAGTACTAAAATATTCCATTCACATGAATGAAGCACTAATTCCAGTCTTGATTATAAGATTAATACGGATGTTCTTAATTTTTAAACAAAAAGGATTTGCAATAAAATTAGGAAAACTTTTAAAAATTTCATGTAGTCACTCCATCCACTCTGATGGTTCTCTTATGTTCTTTCTTTAAATCACATATACACACACACAAAGCGTAATCATTTTACTGAGCATTTTGCATAGTGGCATTTCAACTTGTAGTCACAAGGTGCTGAACCTGTAGGGAACACTACTTTTTTTCTTTCCCGTTTAATAGTAAAGTGTAGAATTAGGTTTTTCCTAAAAATACCTAAAATATCTAAAGATTTTTTAGATGTTTAATTTTAGATTTAGTGCAAACCTCAAAATGATCATGATAAATTCATTAACAAGATAGCAATCCTGAGTAAGTATTTCCTTCTTCACTCAAATAGAATGTAAATTCTCCAATTTCCCCATTTGTATGAATTTTACTTGGGAATTGCAAGATCCATTCTTTTAATTTTTTACTACTTTATAGCCTATTTTTTCAGTAAATTCATTGTTTAATTAAGAAGAAAATATTTTTCTCACTGCTAAGTAAGCTTCTACCATATCCTGATTTAGATTTAAATGCAATCACTGATGGTTGTTGGTTGTGCTTTCACAAATGCAGAATATTCTGGAGCACAGCTAATTTTGTACTATTTACAAATGGTAAATCACCTGAAATTATGAACTACATAGTTGGCTAAGCACTCTCTCATTTTGCAGTTAAAAACCTCATTTCAATTTTCATTTTCTTTTTCAAGTTAAATTCCTGCACTTTGAGATCTGCTGAGGTTACTTGAGATCTCTTCAGACTTGGGATCTAGCTCAGGAACAACTGCAAGTAGTAGACCCTTGACTTCAACTGAATAGTCAATGAGAAACTTACAGAGGATCCTCAGAAGCTGCAGCACCACTGCTGTCCTCATTGAGTGTTAATGGGAGATTTATTCATATGATGCCAGAGTACTGACTAAAATACAACCCACCGACATCTGTTGTTGTACAAAGTTTTGTGTTTGCCACAGTATGTGAGTAGTTTGGTTATAATAATAGGCAGCAATCAATCAAGGTAGAAAAGATAAATCATTAGAAGCCAGAGTACAGAAACCATTGGATAAATTTGTACCCACACTCAGAAAATAATCATAGGATTAAATAAATACAGGTCTGAGGATTGTAAGAAGCTGTCTATAACGTCAGACTTTCCACAACACTTAGAAAAAGAAAGAACCTGCAGGGTGAAGCATTTGAAGTTAACACTCTAATACTATCCACTTCTAGAACAAAAGTCAAATCAGAAAACCAAAATTATCCTACTTTGCTGCAACTGGCATAATTCTACATAAACATCCTTTCAGACAAGCATAAACAGGTATTAGGACCACTGAAACAAAATGGTGATAGCAAGATCACAAGTTATGTAAGTGAAACGAAGCAAACATTTAATCTCATCTTCAACCTAGATATTTCTATATTTGAATTAGTTTGCAGTAATCACATATGATAGTTACTAGTACATTAACTACTAGTAATCTACGTTATCCCATGAAATGTAAAACACAAACTGCAATATTAACCATTAACTATAAACAGTAATTGAAAGAAGTTGGAAGTTTTTTACCAAGGAAATCACTTATATTACCTACCTGTGCCTTTATAATACTTGGTACAGTTACCATATTCGATATCCTCCTTTTTAATATCAAACTGAGGCAGAGCAATTTTCTCTAGCTGTACAGGATCTCCAGATTGCCAGATAAACCTTAAGTCATCAGTTGTGTAACCAACTACAAGAACAAAATAATAATCGTTTAAAGAACCATCAGTAACTTCTGCAAGAAAATCTAGTATATAAGTATTGTATTTCTTTCACTCTTTTCCTTTCTATTTCTTCTTCAAAGAATTGAACACAAAAATGAAATAATCCACAACTGAATTTTTATGTAGCCCTAAATTAGGACTTGGTGGGTGGAACATTACATTATCAACAATATTACACTGATTAAGAGGTGTTTATTACAGTGCTTACTGTTTAAACAAAGAAAGCAAAGCTCTGTTCTCCACAGCTTTGAAGCCTCCATATTCATTCATACTCTACTTCAGCAAAGCATGAAAAATACATTGAACTTTAACAGCATTCACAACTCCTAGTAACTTCAAAAGAATTTAACAACTCAGTTACTGTGATGAATATTGGCTTTTGTGTAAAACAACCTTTCTGCTTAGTTGTTCTGATTCATGAAAGCATTGATATTCAGGAAATACTTGACCAGGAATTTAAGTAGATGTGTAGTCCTACTGAAATCAATTCAGTGACTCCATGATCTCCTGAGTACGGACAGACTTCAGCATACATCTGAGTGTCTAAATCATGATATATACAACATCACCAAGTGAGAGGCAGTGAAATTTAGGCTCACAATATTCAAGCATAAAGCAATGTTAATTAAATATGCAGTCATAATAATGAATTTACATGCCATTTCTCTGCTACCTTCTGTTTATTAAGGATTAACTTAATTCAAACAGACATAATGTGTGTTAAATGGGAACAGAGATGGAGAAACATAAAAAAGATGGAGTTGGAATGCAGTGTTCTGCAATTCAAAGCCTCTGAAAAATGTTTAAAGAACCATTTTTTTCTAGAGGCATTAGATAGATTTTTTTTAAATTTTAAAACACAGCTGTAATTAAAAAAAGTAAACTGTTCATAAGCTAACTTCTCTGAGATTCACAACAGCTTAATAAAAACCACAATGCCTTGAAGCTCCATGGTGGAAGATAATATAAAAAAACATAGTTGTTTTAATGCTTCATTCATAAAATCAGTCTCACACCCTTACAACATACAGCAAATCACAAAACTGCCAAGATCCTTTATGATAACAATTACTGGACTGTGAAAATTTTGTCTATAGAGAATGAGTAGAACTGGGGATCATAACTGCAGATACGAGAACAGCTTAGTAAAAACTGGAGGCCTTTTTTGTTTTGTAAATCTAGCAACTAGAAACAAAATATTGATTTGAAAATAACTTAAGTAGAATAAAACTCCCAATAGCTAACAAGGAAAACAAGCCCACTGTTGGAACTGAAGGGACAGACAGGAGGTCATGGGTACCGTCCTTACTTTTGAGAAGTGAATTAAAAGGTAGAAGAAAGTTTAGTGCACACTGTATTTTCAAAGGAGCAAACTCCTCCTGAATTTGGATATGTCAACTTAGCATGGAGAAAGATAGTAAGGTTGTCTACATAAAGTTACTGAGAATTTTTTTATGAGTAGCTCTTCCTTGAATACCTTGTAATGCTTGTAAAGCAACCTAGACTGAGAAAGCTTGAACAAAATTCCATTAATATTACTGTCTAATTCCAGTTTAACCCCAAAATGATTTGGGTTTACCATAAGAGTTTACTTCAGCTAATATACATACGTGTGTATATGATGGGCAAAACTACTATGGACATACTACAACTGTAAAAGTAAATGCTGGCAACCAAAAACTAAATTGTAAAGCTTGGATATAATTATTATTATTACCCTTGTCCCCACTGGGATGTGTGGCTCAGCTTTGATTAATCTTGCTCTTCCTCTGCTTTTGTCTTCCTTTCCTTAACCTCACCTTCCCCACTAGACCTCGTGGTGTAACAA
>NW_010304384.1:0-25967 GCF_000700745.2 Antrostomus carolinensis | reverse complement strand
AGGAATGGGTGGGAGCAAGCCACCTTCCTTCTCTCTGCTTCACACTTGTCCTTACTGAGCAAAAGAGATTTACCAGGAAAGTGGGATCACCAGGGATCAGAGTGTTGGGATAAGGTTGTACTGGAGTAGGCACCCTTTTACTTGGGGAGTAGGAAAGAAGAAGGGTTTCAGAAACATTTTGGCTGCAATTTCCAGCATGGCATGAAGCCCTTCAGAGGTGAGAGCTGGCTGCCCTTTCATAAAATCAAATCACCTAGAGACCAGGAAGGATTGGTAAGGGAGAGATGCCTGACTACATCCACAACACATCTTGAAACCACTTTCAAAAGGTTTCCTACTAAATGCTCTCAGTCTATTGGCATCAAATACTTTTCCTTCAGTACCAGATCAAAAGACTTTCAAACAATGCCACGCATCATCAGTGCAAGGGGATAAATTGGACCACAACAACCTACAAAGCAGCAAAGGTTGCGGAAGTTAAAACTACTCGGGGAGACCGTGGATTCTTTTTTCCAAATGATATGTGTTTACATTTTACTAAGTTTATTGTAAATGTTTTTATAAAACTCATCAGTTGTCATTATGTTTGATAGCAAAAAATAAGAATAGAGTGCATGGTGCCATAACAGTAAGAAAGATATCTGATAGGGAAATGTACATTGGTAGGAACCAGTGAATATTAATTTCAAGTTTCATTAAAAATGTTGACATGAAAACTACAGAACTAATTATTTTTTGTTTGATTTTGAGGCATGCCTAGAAGACAACTGTTTTTATGCACAGACTGATTTACATACAGCTTTCCAATTGCATCTTGCAGCGCTGTGTATCCATAGGAAACAAGGTCAAGTCCAAAGGGCATGACAGAGTAATAGACAATCTGAAAATATAGAAATTGAATTTAAAAACAGTGTGAGCTGCCATGTAAGCAGTAGGTGACAATAAGAAAAAAAATCACAGGTATTTGATTTTCAGTTTCTAAAATCACAGAAAAATCTAATTAAAATTATAACAAGTAGCAGTCTGAAATTGAGCTATCTCTACTAGTCTGAGAATAAAATTTTATAGAGAGTTTTAAACATATAGTAGCTCAGAAATCAGAGACCTAGTAATACATGACAAAATGCATGTAAGACACAAGGATAACCAAGCCAAAGGTCCGTACAGAACAGAGTCCTGTCTCCGGCAGTGGCCAATGGCAGACTCCTGAAGAAGAATTTGAGACTACAGCAATCAGGAAATGATATTTCAACAGATATACAGCAGCATCCCAAAAGTTGCACCTCAAGGACTTAAGAAACCAGAAATGATGCTTCAGTATTTAAGGGATCTTGACATTTTTTTTCCCCTCCAAGAAGCTGTTTTGCTTTCAGTTGCTTTCTGGAATCTGTATTAACTTTAATCATGCACAGCATCCTGCAGCAAGGAATGCCACAGCTAAGCTGCACACACTCTAATCCTCTCCTTTTATCTATCTTGAGCCTGTCTCATAATTCTTTTACTGGAAAAGAAGGTAAAAATCAATGACCATCCATTATCTCTGTGTCATTCATGATTTAGAGACCTCTATGTCACCACCTCAATTATCTTGCTTTTCCAGTGTGAAAAGTTCTGCCTTGCTTAGCTGTTCTTTATAAAAGATGCTGTTCCATACCTTTGACCATCCTTGCCTCCCTTCTTACAGTGGGAAGACCAGAACTGCACCTTGTATTCAAGATGCAAGTATAGCATGAATTTATACAGCAGCATGATGTTCTCTTCAATCTGTAATACTTCCTAGAATTCAATTCACTTTCTCAACCAGTACTGAGCCATCAGCTGACATTTTCAGAGATCTAGCAATTCCTACCCAACGGTTGTTATCCTGGTAATAACCACCTCAAAACCAAACAGTTTTTTATGTAAAGTTAAAGTATTTTTTTCCATGATGCACATCTAGTGCATAGTTTTCAGTTATTTACATTGAATTTCATCTTATACTTTGTTTTCTAGGGATTATATTAATTTGTAATTCTCACTGTTGACTCTTATCTTTACTATCCTGAATACACTGGCATCATCAAAAGCACCTGCCAATTCACAGTTTTCCAGGTGATTTATGCTGAACAGCACAGGACCCAGAAGAGATTTTTCTGTGAGACTCTACTACTTAATTCCCCGCATGTGAGCACTAGCTGTTTATTCCTACATTCAGTTTCCTAATTCTTAGCTATTTATACAGGCAAGAGCTTTCTCTCATGTGCATTTTGTCATTTGCATATTTTGATAACTGGAGATTCTTTCATTCATATGTGATAATATTTCAGTAAACTAAAAATACTAGGCATAGCAATTATGTATTTTAAAAAATTAAAATCTTAGTAGCACATCAGCAAACAACAGTGCCTCAAAAATATTAATCCTACCTGCATACATATAATTTATGAACATAGTGTATTACTAAAATCAACAGAATATTTTTAGCGGACAACATTAATTTCAAACTGTTGAATTTGTTTTTGTTATTTGGAAGTTTTCAAATAATTTTTCCATCAGAAACACTTAGTATTCACTCAATATTTATTCGCTAACCTAACCTATTGGTTGAAATAAACTCATTTTTGAACAGCTGCAACCTGGAAAATCATTTGAAAACAAGTCTGGATGTTTCATTTAACATTTGCTATTTCACATGGGAAGTTTCTCTTAGTGATTTTCTATTTTCAAATATCAATTACTACAGACTTCAAAACCTGCTACAGAAGCAACTGAAATCAGAACCAGGACCTTCACAGTGAGCCAAATTAAATGCTTTGATTGCCCAATATTATTTATTTTCTGATCACTGCTGGCAAAAGTCGTGAGATTGAGTTTTCTTATCCTGATTTGGAATGGGCAAAAAAGAATCCAGATTCTCCCAGCTCCTTTCTTGTTTTCTAGCTATTTCTACTCCAGGAAGAAATAGTTCATGTGACAATAATTTCAGAAGTGGCTCCCTCTTAACAGTAAAGTTGCAGTATATTCAGGTAATCATTTTTTGCTCTATCAGGGCAATATGTTCCAGTTCATGTTAGAAGAAAATTCAGTCACTGTTAGGAAATTGAGCCAAATATCTACAAATCATTGTGTCTATAAACTCTCCAGATCTGTAATTCACTATGAGATCCTTTTTAATCAACCAATTTGCTATTTTCAGTGGATAATTATTTTTATGGCACGGTGTATACCTCTGATAAACCAAGTCAAACCACAAAAAAGTATGTGTTAATTGCAATGAAATTAAACAACATTTTTGTGTCTTATGAAAAAAATCTATATTCAGTAAGGCATAAAACTTAATCAGGATTATGTCCCAGTACTTTTACAAAACATTTATATAAACAAATTTTGTAATTTCTGCCTTTCCCTGTATCATTAGTAAGTAATCATCATTTTCTTTAGCTGATGTAGAAATTCGAGTGATGTGCAAATTACATTGTTTGGCTGAAGGCTTTACTTCAGATATCTTATCCATTTTATTATGCTTCCAGGAATCTAAGCAACTACCAAAAGGATTTAATTTTTTTTTTCCAATAATACTAGTTTACTTAATGTGTTAGCTTAACATGACATACAAACATACATACACTTCAAACTTCTACTAACTGCTGTGCTATCAACTGACATGCTTTAAAACATCTTCATCTGATTTCTTTACACCTGTTTAATTTATTGTAGCACACAAACTGTCATGTACATTTCAAAATTAGCATAAACTGTATTACATTACTAAGTCTACCACAGCATATATATCTCATATCAAGTCATTTAAAAAAAGTAGAAATATATCAGTAAAATACCTCATGCTGACGAGGACATCACCATCCCGAAATATAAAAAGAAGGATATTTTCTTGTGTGACATCATGGAAGTTAGCATTTTTTTCATTTGCAAAGAATAAGTCCGGCTTCCAAAGACATTTAAACATAGTTGGGTCCACTGTCAGTGTATCTGAACCTCTCCAATCATTGGGCAATTTGAGTCTGGGGTCATTCCACTTCTGTCTTAGAAAGATGTTGACTCTATAATCCTGATGGGAAGATTACGTAAGTATTAGACTAGCCAAAAGTCTAGCCAAAATTCCATGGAGTAAGAAAACTGTTCTATCAAACTCTGAAGAGAAAAACAATTTATGCACTGACTATTCTATCACAAACAGTAATCACTATTCAAATAACATTAATAAGTGTTAAGTTTAATAGACTTTACTACAAATAGGTAGATTATGACTCACTCGTGTTTTGAATACCATAATTTTTTTTTAAAAAAAGGACCAAATTGTTCCCCTGAGAATAATCTTTGCATCTTCTTGATAGTAGCCCCCTGTTATCTAAGTATAGAGAAAAGCATGCAGCAGGGCAGGGGTATCGCTAGCAGCTTGACTACACTAAATCACTGCAGGCTACAGGCATGGTATCACTTGTCTCAGGATATCCTATGAGTGTAAATTCCAGCTTATTCTCCATTTGGTTAAGTGGTTCACTGATGGCCAAGTATCACACCATAAAAGCAGAAAACAGACCAGATAGATAACAGATTTTACATTACATGCCCAGAATACAGCCTCAGACCTTGTAACAGTGTTTTGGGACTATTTTGGTAACTGAGGAAAACCGATGCCAGCTTGCAACAAAAGTTCTGAGGTAGCATGTATGAAAGCAGAAACAGAATAGGTCTCAAAGAGACAAAATCAAAGCTTTACACTGAGGAAACTTCCTTCTGGATTCAGCAGTTCTTCCTCAAGGATGGAGAGTAGTAGAGTCATGCTCAATAAGAATCTAATTTTGCCTTTGGGAATTGGAGCAGCATGTGTCTCAGGGCAAAACAACACCCGCATGCGTTCTGTCCTTACTGAATGATATGGAATATTTCATTGGCACATCCAGATGCCAGTTTTGGGTTTTGCTCCTCACTGCGCTTCCCTCCTCCCAGTCCTAATGCAGCTGTGAAACAAACAGCGTGGCCTTGAGCTGTAGCAACACAAGTACTGTTATCAAAGTTCTTCTCGTGATATGTCTGAACTGAAACACTGAAAGTAAAATACTACTCTTCTAATTACTAAAAGGAAAATTAACTCTATCCTAGCAAAACCAGGACACTGAAAGATGTGTGCATCCAAAGGAAAAATCTGACCTAGTATTTCAGTTACGATTTTTCAGTCATACCTCTAAGCCATTTAAGCCAGTGCCTCTTTTTTATCTATATGTAAACTACAAAGATCATATACAGAAAAAGAATAAAGGTATTGTTAAAATAAAAAAAAAAAGCCAAACAAAATCAACAAATAAACCAAAATTCTATATGTAAAGTAAGTTCTGTCTCCAGTCTTTCAAGTTGCCTTCTATGGTGTGTTTTGTTTTTTCATAATTGTCTATTAAGTACAAAGCATCCTGAGATAAGAGCTGCGCCTTTTAGAGCAGTGAAAACACTGCTACTGCTTTACAATTATAGCAAAATGCTAGGAATCTCTCAGTGCAGGTTCTCAACATATTTTTGGTCTGTCAATGTATTCTGCATAACAAACTAATGTTATAAAGTCGTTTATTTTAAACATTAATGCCATCTTACACATTTTCCTGGTGATAAAATGGGAGTTCTCTTCTGTTGTACTTACTACAACATGTATGTTTACAGTCCAAAGCGAGTGCCATGTCGAGACAGTCATGCTGACTCCGACAGGAGGGAGTTCGCTTGGCTAAGGCCTCATGCAGAATAAGTTACTCTGTTAATTTACCCTCTTAATTGGAACATGGTGCCCACTTTCCCACGTCCAGTCCGCCAGTCAGATCATCCTAGGTACCTCTTTATTACACTATACTGTGTAATATTTTTCCTTACTGCATTGTAAGGAAAGGCAAAGCATTAAAACTAAGTAGAAAGAACAGAGGCAATATTTATTAATACGCATAGTTCTGAGAGATATGTTACTTGTTGGCAGTCTGTCTGTTTCTGAAAAAATACATGTAGTTTGACTTATTTATACAAAGACCTATATTATCTTGCCAAAGTAAAGAAGAAGTATAAATTAATAGTTAATATGAAGTGACTTTCTACTGGAGGGCTTTCATAGAGAAGCTTTTGAACAGGAGGGAATTTAGGTAATTATCTCGGAAAGCATCTTTTCAATTATATGTAAATAATTGAAAATTTACTTTACTTGCTTCTTGGTGAAGTTCCCATTCCATATGCACTTCATGTCTCAGTGAAAACAATTAATTTAAACCATATAAGATAAATACTGCATTGCGTTCATGCTCACAAGCATTACACTATTCATGACACCAAAATTAATTTCCCCATAAATAAGTGCATTACTCTAATTTTAACAAAATAAGATGCCTTCTCAAAGCCATAGGCAAATGACAAGCAGTGTTCAACCCTTGTCTTCAGCTTACCCATTCAGAAGAAGGAGAAGTTTACATCACTGAAAAGCAGAATGCACTGGCAAAATAAGAATTGGAATTAAGATCAGGTGGATGCTATTTTATTTCCTTCCTTGCTCTATTACAAGTGAGATTAAATATACCGAACAATGGGATACTGTGACATTTTAAGAACTTGATTCTGTTCCCATTTAAATCAATGGAAGAGAAATCCTATTAACCTAAAATAAGTAGGTTCAGACCTAACTAAATGACTAGAAACTTGTGGGGGTACTTGGGAAAGGAAGGCCACCACATACTTGAGGCAATACAGAAAATGTAGAAGGAAGCAAAGAGATGTCAGGATACACAGCTGTGGCTAGCCAGGCAATGATGTGCAGAAGAGCTTGTTCTTAGAAGAATATGAACTATTACAACATCTAGCAGCAGTACAGACTATGATCCAGTATAAATCTACTTTGAAGCAAGTCTGCAACCAGTCCTCTCAAATTCGGGCTATGAATTTTAAGATTCAGTATGTGTACTACAATTAGGTTCAATAGGGGTGGAAAAAGTGGTCTGCATGAAGCACATGGTCTTCCTGCTATACATTTTACAAACATTCTTTGAATATTGCAGCATAATAAGCATTTTATAATAAAAGACAATCAAATAGCAATTTAAAAGCCTGAAACTAGTGGCGGGAGAGTGGAAGAGATGTTCACCAGCATTAGAGCTAGGAGGACCTGGCAGATAAAAAGAATCACAGAAGTATTCTACAGGGCTTTGTTTTCCCATGAAACTCCAACAGAAGGCAAGTTGTTTTCAGGGAGGTTGAAAGGGAAGGCATTCTAGGAAATATTTCAAATGCAACCTACTAAACAGTGGGCATGTTGCCAGAAAAATTCCTCAGGCCAGAGAACAGGCATAGCCAACACATCTCTATCTGCAAACTGGAGCGCACAGAAGATCTCAAAAGGCTTTTTCTACATGAACTGCACTCATACAAAGAAAGGAAGCATAATAGCTTTTAATAATGTCTTTTAATAATGTAGAAAATGGCATTTTTAAGATTAAAAAAAAAATGGAATTTTCCTTTATGTACATAAATATTAAAAAGACCTTTCTGCAAGGTTTTATAATAAAGGAGCAGGAGAAAGTGGTCTTTTGCCATTTGAGTCAGTGAAGAAAGGTTACTGCAAGTACAAACCTTGAATAAAGATTCTTTAGGCAGAGGGTCAGATCATCAGCACAGCTAAAACATTACAGCCCTATGGGTGTTTATACCAGAAAAGATCTATCCCCATGAATCCCCGACTGGTCATCCAGTCCGTAACAATTTCGAAATGTGACATAATTGCCATATTATCCCACAAATCCGTAATCTAAAAAAGCATCTGCAAAATCAAAAGCAGAGTTAGCATGGGAATCCTAGACAAGTAATCTAATGAGCCAGAAGGAAACAAGTTACAGGATCCAAGATAAAGGGAGCTTACTGGAAGGTAGCAGCTCTGGTACAAGTTCTTCTCCATTTTAGCTGTAAAAATTCTTATTCTCTCTGTAGTTAACTAATTTTTTGTTTACTTTTTCCAGGTAACTTGTTTGATACACGTGTGAAAATGTTGCAGTTCTCTTGAGTATTCAACAACACAACATGAACACTAGCCTTTCTAGACACAGAACAAACTTACACCCTCCAGTTTCTTCACAAGGGCTCGATTAAAGCAATACAGGCTTCTGGGCACTGGATCCACACTATGGGTTCTATCCTTCTTCAAACCAGTATTACTTCAAACCCATCAATGCTTTTCTATAAAGAAATTCCCTTCTCTTTTAAAACTAAGTAGACTCTACCTCAGTGGGAGGTAATCTCTACTCTTTTTAGTTGAGGATGAGTCAACTGCATAGCTAAGAATGTAATTGTCATGGGACCAGAAGGACGGAAAGCAAAAGATAATTGAAAATAATTTTGTGGGATTCCTGAAATACATGAGGACCCATCAGAACCAGCCATCATGATACCAAAGTGAGGGACACTGTGGGAGCCTGTTGACTAGACAGAAGTTCCAGACATTAAGCCTAGAGTTGGCTTTTTCAGAGAGAGGTCTAAGAGTGGGATACAGGACATCTTGTTGAAGAGATTTCCTTCTGCATCTCTTTTAACATCCTTCTGCACTAAAGGAGATCAGCATGCCGAATGGCCCTTTCTCACTGGCACTCTACACATTTGTCTGTTGGGCCTTCTACCACCACCACGCTTCCAATCACCTGGCAGGCATTGTTATTTTTCCCCACCCTTCTGTCACCCAAAAGAAGGAATTGTCCCTTTAGCATGCCTAAAACAGGAGATTTTGCAAAAAACCTATGAATCCAGCTTTTACAGACAGAAGTGGCTACAGAGCCAAGAATCATCATGATACTTCATTGACTGAAATACTTAGAAATATGTTATTTCACAGATTTTGGTATTAGTAATGGCATCACTCTAACCAGTTTAGTAGCTTCTGGTAACTTTAGAAACAGTGAAGAAATCAATATTCCTCATGATCCACACCAACGCCTGAGACAGCAGAGATACAGACAGCCACTCTCTTCTCCAACATTGAGGAACCTTTTTCAGCAGTTCTGTTACTGCCTGCAAATGTCTCTCCTTTCTGAATGCAAGAGGTCTCTCTGGTTCTTCACAGACTTGGTGCCTCAGCTTCAGGAAACACTTTTCCTGTGATTCTGGAGGTACAAGGTTTTTTCTAATCTAAGGGACTTGCTTCTGCTGTCTGGTGCCTTACCCAGACCATCTGAAGACAAATATAAGGCTATCCCCAAGAGAGCACTGGTTCCTGAATGTCCACAGGACCCCAATAGCCACGGCAGCAGAAGAGTTTCCCAAGTGATATATGGAAGAACAGATCGACTGTTTCTTTTGTCAGTGCTTCCTGTCATATATTGAGGCAACTAAGAAGTAATCCAAATTCCACATAAACATGCTTAGCTATCATGGTAATTGGCTGGATGTAGGAATCTAAATAAAAGCATAAATTAAGTAAGGATGGTGTCTGAAGTTCTGAAATATGGAGGAGAGCATGACTTATCTTACAGAACATCCTAGTAAATTTGTGAGTGACCATATCAGGAATTCACAGACAAGCACACATGCATTACTGTAGAGAGCATACGTATTTTTTGTGGGGGGAAGCACACCTCTTACATTCATGTTTTGTTACTACTTGGATCTGGGTGAACTGTAAAAAAGCCTCCGTAAAAGTCACTTTTTAAAGCATGCAATAAATTTCAGAAACTTGAAAGGGCCATCTGGTCTAATATACCTGCCATCTTAGACACTTATCTCACTCCTACTTTCCTTCTCTTCCTCCCTGCCCCTCTTTAAACTTCGTTCCCCTTTTTGTTTTCAGAAATAAATCTCGAGGTATCTTCAGCATACTTACATTCTTTGTTTCAATATCACTTCCTACTAATGCCATTAGCTGACTGACTATCATTTTTAATCAAATCTAAATCTTTGTTCACTTCTAGTTAAAGAAACAGAAATTTTTGTCCAAGCTTTTCAAAAGCTTTTTCAGTCATCACATATGTTTAACTTTGAGTGGTTCTGCAGACCTACTGAAATGTCATTAGGATATCGTGTAAACTGGTTCTGAATTTTAAGTGGATGCTTACCTCCACCAACAACAAAAGGTGTTTTTATTATTTATACCTCACAGGAGTAAGAGTATGGTCACTGACAATCTACTCCTTTACTCCTTCTCCTTCTGTTCCTCCATGATTTACTCCTGTCCTCAGAACTATATAAAATAGGCAACATGTATGCTTCAGCCTTATGTATGTGTGTTCTTTTTCTGCCATATACATTCCTAGTATTTTCTTTAGTAATACACCAACCAACCTATATATTAACTCTCAGGAAGATTACTTAATTCCCATGAACTTAACTTATGGAAATAAGTGTATTTCTTGCATCTTAGAAACAATGGATTTCCTTTCATGTACATCACATTCTAAAAGTTATGACAATGTGTGGACAAATATAGAGGAAAACAGATTAATAGGTTTATGACATAAAGCACAGTCAGTCTATCACTAACCCCATTAACTCAATTCTCAGTGTCTACAATCATAACAATTATTTCTAATTTACAGTTCATAATCCTCAGCCTGAAATTTAATTTAATAAGAAAATCTCCATGTGTGCTATAATAATTTCATTTCAGTCTTACCATAGTTGTCTCTTGAATTGACCCAAAGCTGTTAATGAAGATGTTGACAGCAACATCAACTGGAATTCCTTTAAAAAAAAAAATATATATATTCTAGTGAACTGCACAATCCAGTAAAGGAATGTCATCCTTCAATTAAAGTTCCTTTATACTGACATCACAATGTGAAATATTTTTAATAGGGTCATACAACTTTATCTTTTCAAGTTAGTATATACGCAGTTTTCAAAAGCTGTGGTTTAACCTATTTCCATTGAAAGCCAACAGAAATCACAAAAACTCTTTTCAACCTAGTGATAAGAAAACAGAAAAAAAAAATCCTTAGTTCAGAGTGCTAAGCTTAAAGTATTTCACAGATCATAAATTTGAACAATTTTCAAATTCCACGATTTTCTGTTACCACAGAATGCGCAATCCAGTATTACTTGTGCATGCAGTGTAATGGATAGAGGCAATTCACATTTTTAACTGTCAAGGTCATAACGATGATCTACCATCCCACATTACCTCATTATGATTTATGATGACACATTTATTTACATTGTAAGAGGATAGTTCTTTGTGCAAGTACTTAACTGTAAAGTATGAATACAGGCAGATAAAAACTTCCATGCAGTTTTCACAGCTACCTAGCCATGGTGCAAGACAAAGCTGCTTCATTTTACAATAGTTACCAATTTGCCAAGGAAAATTTCTAGAAGCCAGCAGCTGTGAAGATATTAAAATAGACTGGATTTTTTCCTTTTTTCCACAGCCAGGATTCCTGTAGTTGAAGAGGGATGGTGTGACAACTGCTACATCTGCCCTCTGTCACCCTGCAAGAACTGATGGGCAGTCACTTCATCTGGTGTTAACAGAGAGTTATCACAAAGCTGGGAGAAGTGGCCTGACGGTTGTGAGAACTAATTGTGGTCCACTGGTTTTATTTAGCACCTATATGTTGAGAGTGCCAGTAAGTACACTAGATGCATGTATCCTATCTCCTTTACACTGTTACAAGTACCTAATTCAGTGGAATTCTTCCTATTTTCAGCAGTGACAGATGTAACAATATATAAAGTTATAAACAATATATTTTGACAAAGTAAGCAGACACAAAGTAATATATGCCTCATCTAATAGTTTGCTTGTCTGCATACAATATTTCAGTGTATATTTAATACATAAATTCAAATGCAATCTCTTCATTCACCAGAAAATCACTAAGATAAAATTTTACTTTTTTCAGTTAAACCAGTTTGTTGGGGGTTTTTTGTGCTTTTTTTTGTTTGTTTTTTTTTGTCTTTTTTTTTTTTTTTTTAAATCATACCAGTAAAACATGGTGCTTATGGCTATGCATAATACTTTGTTTAGTACATGATGCATGTGACAGAGCACCCACCACACCACTACTAGCCACTCTAGAAGAGTACACCATCTCTTCTAGATTTGAGTAGTAAGTACCACGCAAGAAAATCACGCAATTGTGAGGGATGTTTGAACATGGGCAAACCACTTATCAGAAAATGTTCTTTTTCTTCCACCTCCCTGTCAGTCAACATTGCATGTCCTCCCTTTTCCTGCCATCTTGATTCTTACCAGACTGTCAGCAGGGTTATAAAAATTACAAAGAAATCTGTAATCTGCTTTGTGATTTATTTTGCTGAAGAACAGGTAGAACAGAGGCTGGACAGTTACTCTTTGTGACAAGACTTAGTGCTGAAAATATATAAATAAGATTTTACAGAGAATAAGAAAAAAACAGGTCACTTGCTGAGAACTCAGTTTAATGCATTTATAAAACTGAGTTAAACAGAACACCTGAAAATGGTTTCTTCAAAAGCGTGATAAAGGTCATAGATTTCCAAATTCATCATACTATTGATATGCATGTTTAAATATCTCTTAATGCACATATAATTAAATATAGGACTGTAAAATAAAGAACTGACTTATGTAAACTGCAGTGTCTGTAATGTAACAAAATGTCTTTTTCCAGCAGGGAAATAATCTAATTCCTATAAAGTGTAACTTACGGCTGTATGAGTTATTAGAGGTTTTCCAGTCTTTTCTGCATACGTAAGGAAATCACATTTGCCTACATGGAAGATTCCTACAACATTTGACTACCAAGGAAATGTTTGAAAGTCAGAGAACGTGTTTATATTCATTACCTATTTGAAATCCCCAAGTGTGCAAGCTGTATTACTAACATATCTTTAAAGAGTTTAATAACTGTATGGTTTCCAAACAGTGATACTGATGGTCCCAAGTTTTATAAAGCAATCTTAAAGGATCTCTGCAGAGAATTTTTGTGTTTTAAAATACTGTACTGCGGAGGTACTACTAAAGTCTAACTAAAATGTAGGAATAAAAAGACATTTTAAAAATGTATTCGATAAAATCTAATTCTACTTTAATTTTTTTAGTATAATAATAATAAAAATATTTTTAAAGCATCACATACTATTATGATTGTGAAATCCTAACATACTACAGTTTCACACTATCTAGGGAAATTTCCACTTAAAAAACCAGAAGAAAACAGAAATTTAGGTTGTGAATATTATATCTATATCAATTTTCAATGTGTGAAGAGACCAAAAATTAAATTCCAAAGATTAAAAAAAAGGGTGAAATATCTGACAAACCTTTGAAATTAGGCCTTATCCTGGGATCATAACTGAGCAATAGCCTATTCAAGATATTGCTGGTAGAATTAACCGGTACTCTTGCAAGGTCTTCAGCTGATTGCTGGCTGTAAAAAAAAGTGCATTAGTTACTACTAAGACAGAAACAACTCTGTGTTGAAACTTAAGTAATTTTAAAGTCATGCCATAAATGCCATTTCACAAGCAACATACATTCAGGGTTTTCAGGTTCTATAGTGTATATTCTTCCTTTCTTTGTGACGTTTCAGTATTTTTCAAGAAATTATAACAGAAGTCAAAGCTCTCCTATACACTTTTAACTGTAAACTTAAGAAAATAAATAAACCACAATTCACTAATTGTTCTCTTCTCTCTTGATACGAATGTCCAGAGGGACATGATTTCTTCCTTAGTAGAAAGCAGCCACCTGAGCTATTTTTAGTGACTGTCAGATTAGGAAAATAAGTGAACTGACAGGTGCTTTGTAGGTGCCAAACCACACCGAGGCACTTGGCAGCCTCCTGCTCTCACACACTAGCGCCAGCTACTCCACCACCAAGCTGGAGCCACTGCACCATCTCCTTGTCAAGTGCTAATGAAAGCTTTGTTCTGGAAAACGAGGCATTGGACTCTCCTCTGGTTTTGCAGGGGTAATTGAAACATCTCCATATACCTTGCTGTTATAGTGTTGGGTGTTAAATTAAAACCATTGCTAAAATTAAAAAGAATCTGTGACAGGTAAATGTAGCTACAAGAGTAACATGAAATTGAGTGTAATAAAAAGCAACTGGGGTGCATCAGTCCCCACCCCATGTATTTTGCGCACCTAGTAGGCTGATAACACCACAGAAATGAATTTATATGCTGTCTGTAGAGCCTGTCCAGTCATGTTTTCCAATTTTGAATCCTTTCTTGAAATCACTTTTCCATCCATTTTATGATGACTACTCTGCTAGGACTTTCTGTCATTATAATTTAGTAACCAAGATGCCATGTAAAAATAAGACAAACACCCTACAGAGGCATAAGTTATATGCATGAATACTATTACCTCTAGCAAAGAAATGTATCAACACATTTTAAAAAATGTTTTCCATATCAGCTGCCGTTGCCTCCTTTACCCTTCTTAATTTCTTTTTTTTTCATTATCCTTTCCTATATCAATGTCAGTTTGACAGACCTATGGGTTATTCTTCATAACATCACGGTTCACTGCTAGTTTTCTTCTCATCCTTTAGTTTCCTTCATGTCCTCTGGGACTTCTGCATTATTCAAACATTTATTAAAGAAAACATTAACTCTCCAAAAGGCTTTTGGCTAGTTAAAAAATAAAAAAAGTTGTATGACTGTATCAGACCTCCTGATTTTAAGATGTCCAATTACAGTAGGTCCTGTTCAGCATCTTCCTTAATGACTACAGGGAAATTAATTAATAAATGTCACCATTGCATGATACCACTATTTGATTGAAAACTGAAGATGAGACCAGATGCTAGCTCTTGCAGAGCTTTTATGAACAACCTCACCTTTCAAATCAACTGTTTTAACTCAAACCATAAGGGAAACAACAGGAGCAACTGAACAAGATCTGCTGTCTTGGTAGCACTTGCCATGCTTTCATAATGAGATTTAATCTCCTCAGTCAACATTTAACAGCTAAAATGTTTATAAATAAAATGATGAAGAAGTGCCCTATTATTAAAAACATGTCAACCATTTATGATAACTGTATTTTATTCTATCATAGTCTCCTTGATACCCTTTCAGCATTTTATCCTTCAGAAACAAAACAATCTGATTTCTGTTTTCCCTATTGTATTCAGGATATTTCTGAAGCCTAAAGCTGCATATCTGTTTAACTATTTGCTTGTATTTGTTTGAAGTTACACATGAGGGAGAAAAGTACATCAACTCAGCCAAGACAGCAACCACCCACCCAATTCCCCTTGAAATTTCAGACTGTGCACCAGTCACTAGCAGGATTAGTATGAATTCTGAAGGCTAACCAAAGATGTAGCTACCAAAAAGTGTGTATCCGTGAGTGCAGCTTAAACAACAATATACAGGATGACAAAAAATTGTGGAGCAGCTTTAAGTGGCTGAAGTATATAATTCCCCACCCATCTCGTGCAAATGCACTAAAACTGCTGCCACATTTAAAAACCACAGAGGTGAAACACTTCTTCTATCAGCACTTATCCAGAGATAAATGCTCCACTAATAAAACAAGGAATTTTTTTACTTTTAGTAACATATGCTAACTTCCACTAGTATGTCTTTATTCTGTCTACAATAAACCTCTGCTAATTTACTATTAGAGTAATTAAAAAGCAATAAGTGTTCTAACCCCTTTGAATAACTGATAAATTAACTTTTGAACAAATCTCCCAGGGTTGTGTTTATATCTTAGTATATTTGATTTGGATCATTATGCAAAAGAACTAATTTATTTCTGTCATTTTGAGATTTGTGTTCAGTTTTCAGTGATGACTTGACCAATGAACAGGTTGCTACAGAAATATCATAAAGAAGCTCTGTATGCTTTTTTTTGCAGTTGCCACTGACTGGACAGTAGGAAAAATTAACTTAAATGTTAAGATTATTTTTCATTTTGTAGCAGCAACAAGACAGAAAAGAATGTTCATTTAACTATTTAAAAGGCAGGCAAACACTCTGTACACTGTATTCCATCTGATACGAAAAGGTTCAGAGCATTGCTTCCTTGCAAGTTACACATCTTAACATCTAAAACATCTACATCAGACACCTACAGAAATTGTATTTACAAAAGAAGGATCTTCTTAACATAAGCAATAGGATTTATTTCTAAATTATATACGCCTGGTATTAATGAAATATCAAAACAAAACCAAACAAAAACTAATGAACAAACTTTTTTTTTTTATTTCTGCTATGGATTATACAAAGAAGTTCACTGAATAGAGATGATGGTAATCTGAACCACACAGGATAACATGGGCATGCAAATGAAATACAGATACTCATAAGATGTAATGAGGAAAAGAGGAAAAATGTCTGAGAAATTAAACAAGTGAGCATCAAACAGCAAAAGAAAGCCAAATACAGCTGATGGGTTTATTTGTCTCTTCAAGTAAGAGGAATAAGGCAGTAGTTTTGTGAGATCTGAGTTGCACTGCAGAAGTACATTAATACAAATATCTGTTAAGGATGTTTGTTCAAAGGTCAACCATGAATTGGGGAAGACAGTGATAGGATGAAGAACAGCTGGCAGCACCGCTTTCTGGTAAAGAACGTCAGGATCACATCTTCCATAAGTCGTTGGGTAGTGTTTTGAAATTATACAAGTGTAATGCACACAAATTTATCCTCATTCATATAAGAATCAAGTGCAATACAATAGCATTGGCTGTTCTAAGTTGCAAGAATAAGCACACAGAGTCAGTAATCGCTATTTTTTAAAGGTGACTTTGAATTAAGAGGTTGGAATAGCTACTGAGAAAAAAGGTCTGCTGATTATCAGTTATTTTTACAGCATGCTGCCATTGAACTACTATCACTGAATAGCACTCGTGCAACTAAACATCGTCACAAGGATTGGATTTCCTTCAGAAAGCCTTGCTGATCAAATTAGCTAAATTTCACCTGCAAATCAATAAATCATTTGTGTAGCTTTTGGTGAGTTAAGAGCTTATGCCACTTTCAGAGTGACAGATGAGCAGAATGACCTAATGGAACAGTGAATGGGATGGGTTATGTGCTTGGAGAAACAGGCTGGGACTATTCGTGCTACTGAGATATTTACCTAAAGCCACTACCTGCTTAATTGGCCATTCTGGAATGCCAGGCAAATGTGTAGACTGCATAAGAGAAAAAGAATTTGAGCTGATATCTCCCTTCCTAAAAGAAGCAGTACTTCCATTTGCTAAAGGCTGATTCCCATATCACAACAACTGAAAGTTACTTACTACTTTTTCTCATTCAACCTACAATTTTCACATTTGTGAAAATGTGGTAACTAGCCTAAGATTTCCCTTAGATTTCCACCAGTTGTAGCATGCATTGTAATTTTAATACATTTATTTCCACTTATGTTGTATGTACATGGAGCTACTAGAAAGCATTAGCAAATGGCAATACAGCAACACTCTCCACAGTAATTGGTAAGTTCTAATCAAGATATGGTGAATACCAAACAAAGGGTAAGGCAATAAAAGTCTCACAGTTGCTATGAAGGGAATTTAAAAGCAAGTAATAGTAAAGCTAGAAATTGCCTTAACAAGAATTTTGCCTAAATAACAATTTTGAAAAAAAAAAAAAGAAAAATCCCCCCAAAACCCCAAATCCAAAGTATGTTTTCTCTTTTTCTGCAAAGAAAGATAAAACAAACAGTATTCTCAAAAGTGTTCTCAATTCTATAAACAGTGTTCTCAAAAGCCAGAAAGAAAACAGAGTACAGTTAGTCTTTCGGCGTAACAACTCTGTGTGGTAAGACCGGCCTTTCCCTGGTCTTTGGGAGGTTACTTCTAGTATCATAACTTTAAATACTCTATTTCACAGTAAGGTGTCCATCTCCTCTTCCACTGCAGCTCTACACATTTTATGACTGCCTTTGAAGAACTTGACTAACATTTTCATTGATGGTATTCAAACTTGACTAACATTTTCATTGATGGCAACAGATAATTATTTTCATAATTCACTAATCAAAATCCAGAAGTTTAGATAAGCAGACATGCATGGCAAAAGGAAGCATATATATTACACTTGGTTTGAAATTTATATAGCTTCTTTACTTTTGTGTTAAGCATATGTGTCAGAAGACATTATATCTCTACAGGTTATCATGACATTTAGTCTCTCAGAGCTCACTGAAGTTGCGAGGAGTCCTTATCACATGCAGTGCTACAGGAGGATGACTGGAGAAAATAATATAAACAATATTCTACACAAGTGGGAAGGAGAATCTTTGCTGTTGTATTAAGTCACCTTACTACTCTGATCCCTAGTCTTAAGATCCCATTATGCTGAAGAATCTCTGCTTTTAGAGGAGAGCATCAATATACAATCAGGGAAAAAAAAAAGAAAAAGAAAAGAAGACATGTCACAGGGACATATTCACATCATTCACACGCCGTCTTATAACACACTGCAGTCCAGACAGTCAGGGAGAAGCACACTAATTGTATTGTTGGAGTTTGCTTAGAGTGACTAACTTGGATAACCTAGCATTAAGCTTTGCCTTTGCATAGTTCTAGATTATTGTCTGTCAGATGAAAATATATATTCCAACTTACACTATTCAGTTATCTCAAGCAAAATTTCCTGTATAATGCTGAAACAACAGATTTCAGTTCAGTTTATCTAATCTGTGTGATGGAAACTGACATTTTAGTCATATAACATGGCAGTGTTATCTCTGAGAATGATAAAAATAAGTTTTGGGAAACACAATATCTGTCATATATAAGCATTTATATTATCAGTATTTCCCTGATATAAAATACCACTGTTCTGATTTGCAGGCATTTGATTTTCTGAGTGCAAAAACTCAAAGCATAAAAACAGGTTAATACAAATCAGTGAGATACTATATAATTCTTCTGAGTGATCTCTATGATCTCTAGTATGTTCAGGAGCTACATTTTCAAATTGTACCAGGTGACACCTCTATTACTATGAAGAATAATTACGATGCCTCCAATGCAAAGTGATATCATTTAAATTACATTAAAACTATAGAACTCTGAATAACTGTTTATGTGTCCTCACAAATGCAGTTGACAGCTAAACATCTAAAAATAGATATATAACTTCAGTACCTAAACCTGGAGGTAACACAGTGTGGTAAACAAAGAGAAAGGTTCCTTCATAGCAAAATTTGAAACAGAAACCCAGATTGGGCAACCCGAATTGTGAACTTTGAATTGTGGGGGTGAAATAACTCATCTTTCATCTCCTGTTTTAGGTAGACCAAAGAGCACAGTCTCCTAATGTGGGCATGTAAGCAGCTTTCCTGAAGTCAGGTGATGTGAATAGCTCAATTCGTGTCACTACTTCAGTCCTCGTCTATCAGAAACCTCTTAAGTCCAGCTTCAGTTTCACATTCAACATTGCCAGGGTTGGACACCTTAAGGAGTGTTTACATGGTAATCTGAAGTGCCTTCTTATTATTCCCTGAGCTGGAGAAAAGCAAGTGGATTCATCTGCCCGCCACAGAGCGACAGGCTCCAAACCAGTAGAACCAGGTTAGTATGGTACTTCATCCAGCCTGACTAGTACTGCTCACAGCAAGCTAACTGTGCTTCCATTTCTTAAATTCAGCTTGTGTGCTCCTAGCTTAGGCATCTCAGCATCCAACTGAAGTCACCACCTAAGCGACCCTTGTGTATAACAGGCATCCTGTTGTGTCCTGATTTTGCATGCAGACATGAAACATGGTCAGCATCCAGATGGTTAAGCAGAACTACAGATATTTAGAAGATAATTTACCCACATCAGTTCCTTGTCCCAGTGTTTTTTCCAAATGCATTAAGTACTCAGACAATACACAGATCTTGGTAAAATCTAGCCACCTTGTATGGTGGTATAAGTGGAGACACATTCTATATAATTTGTCTGTCAAAGATCCATTTGGTGGAGCTGAGAACAGAATTTAGTCCTACGGTTTTCCTTGTGTTTAGGTTTAGGGAGTGTAAATAACCTGCAGATTCAAGTATTTTCTCAGTCTGGAAGTTGCACATGAAATATAATGTCTGTAACTTTACCGCATGATTGTAGTGTCTCATCACTACAGTGATCAGAACCGAGTAAATGCTGCTCACTGAGAGGGAGAAGTACTGCTTGAGAACCAGCCTACCACGCTTAATTACTGTTTTACAAGAGAACTTAAGTTTTGCTTATATAGCTTTATCTTTTACTCCCCAGTACATTTATCCACTCCGAAAACAAGTTCTCAAACCTCCTGGAATGTGGTCCTATCTGTCCAGGATCACAGCTTTCCAGGAGAGTTACATGCTACAGAATAATTAAATCATTGACCAACTGCTGTTGCTATGGGGCAAAAGAATTTTTATAGGAACCAGACCTGGGCTCTGCAATGTACTTATCTTCAGAATGACAGTGAGATTAACTGCCTCCATAACCAAATTCAGGCTTTTCTTTCAACTTCATTCCATCTTCTCCCACAAACTGTATCAATCCTCCCATCATACCTACAAATGAAAATGTTCACAAACTATCAACAGGGTCTTCTACAAGACGGAATGCAGACAGAGGCTACTCCACTTTCCCACCATTTACATTTCGAGGATGATCACATTCTACAGACAGAGCGGCCATGTAGACCCAAACGCTTGATAGGATTGAAAAAGTCCTTGTCAAAGGGAAGGTGCAGAGGATCCAAGATACAAGATACACTTTGAACTTCTACTTTAGTCTTTATGGGAAGAGTGTGTCAGAAGCTGACAGTTAACCAAGGGAAATTTTAGGACAGGCTTTCATACAACACTCTGTTTTAAACACATCAAAGGCTTTTCCCCCCTAGTTCCCCTGTCTTTTTGTTGTTATTTTTTAAAAGAAACTGTTTATTGAACCTTGGCATCTGTGACCTTTCTAAGCTTCTGCCCTGGCAGATGGCACAAGTCATGTTTCCTGGAGGGCTTAGAGGGCCATTTCACAGTTTCTGAAGTAGCCGATACGCTTTATTGAATACAAGTCAAAATACGATTTGTACTCCTGCTTTGTGGGTAAAAAAAGTCTCTACAGATATCATACAGTATTTAGTTAATCACTTACATGGATATAAATCTCCGTGTGGAAAAATGCAGAAGTGTGAGACGCTATTTTAAAAGCACAGTCTTGATATAAAGACAAAAGAATGTGATTTAGTGATTGGGATGATACTCTTGGCACTGCCACGGCATTAGAGACGCTGTGGGATCTTCAGAAATGAACATTGTGCAAGTGAACAGCTGAGTCAGACTAAAACTGTAATTAACCGGGATAGTTGCGATTATGAGCACAGTCCTAACTGATTTTGTTAGCTGCTATTTCACACTCTTACATCTCCATGCTTTCTATAACACTGACACAACCAAACTTCCCTTTCCTTATAGTTCCATTTGTCTAGAGATCTTGCAAGTAGTTTTGAGTACAGACCTACTGGTCTACTAAGGATTGTGGGGATAACAGCAACAGCTCACACATCATAAAATGACTGAAGTATTTTATTATGACATAACAAAAGGAGTGCTCTTAGAGAACGTCCGAGTTAAACATCCAACATGTTTACCAGAAACAGGTATTATGAGGAATTATGAAGAACTGAGTAAGAAGTAACTAACAGAAGTAATACAGCTGGTGGGTAGTCTATGATCAAGAAAGAGACCAAGTGACGAAATCCCTCTGTAGCCATATCAAAATCACCTGTATTCATTATAGTGAATTTCAAAATAAGCTTTGTAAACAGAAGACTGTAATCCACAAAATTATTATTTTTTTTTTTCTTGAAGAGGTGGGTTTGTTTGGTTTTTTAATTTGTAAACAGAAGACTGTAATCCACAAAATTCTTATTTTTTTTTTCTTGAAGAGGTGGGTTTGTTTTTTTTTAAAAAATATTTTACATGGAGACAAAAGGCAAGAGTTTTGTTACCCCAAAGCTTTATATTTTATTGCATTATGCCTCTGTGCAAGCAAGCTTCTCATATTTATGCTGCAATACTCCCTATTATAGGATTTTGGGCGTAATCTATCAGTGTTTTTGTTAATCAATGAACATTCAGGAATCAGACACAAGTGTAATCACTGTCTGTTTCATTTGGAAAGCCTGAGGTAAGAAGGAAAATGATCTAAATGTAAGAAGTGAAATCTTACATCTGTTCTGAGCAAGCATTAAATCAAAATAAGATCCAAGTGGTTAGGCATTAGCTTCACAAAATCCCTTGATAAAAAAGCTTGGAAAAATGTTTCAGAAATAAATGAAAATAAGCTGGCCAATCAAGTCACTACCACACAATGCACTGAGAAGTACAGTGTTATGAATAATCGAAAGGAAGAGGTTTTGGTCTAAGATACAAAATAGAATTTTCCTAATTGAAGGAAGCAAATATCTGTTTATGAGACAATAATTAACTTTTTATGGGGTTTCTAATCAGTTTGTTTTCAGTTTATTCTAATAGTAGTTAATTTCATGCCAGAGGGGCATATTTGGCAAAAGCCTTGTGTTCTGGAGAGCCATAAAAGGAGAAGTTCAAGTATACTCAGTTTTCATACAAACAAATTCATGCTAAAGTCTCAAACCAGTACTATAACCATCCATTTCTTAATGTCAAGCTAAGGAACTGAAGCAGTAACATCAGATTCAGTATGAATCTTTCCTGGAAAATTATTTGCATACATTTGACTTTCATTACGAAGTTTCTAAAGAGAAGACTGTTCTTTATATAATTACTAGTGTGATTTTGTGTTCTCTTCAGGATGTTAAATTTAGTTTTTCACATGTTGTAAGGAAACAAAAGCCACTAATTTGTTACAATTAAGCTTTACATTTTATTGCACCAGTAACCAATGCAAATTAAAAGCAGGTTAAGATTTTAACTTATAAATGTATGTTTTCATTAGGAATTTGTACCATCCAATTTTATAAATTATTCAAAATCCTACTTATTTTATTTTAAAAAGATACAAGGAATTCTTCTAAAATATTTTTCTTGCACTTTACTAGTAATTTTTTTCATTCAACCACTTCCTTTGAGACTACTTTTCGTCAACCCTTATGGTGCCACTTAATTCCCACTGCACCGCATTGTGTTTTGGTTTGTTTCTGAGGAAAGACCCCTTACTTTTTTTTCACAGGAAAAACGTTATTAAGAGTAGGCAGCCATTTTTATAACAAAGTGTCAACAAGTAAAGAAGTTTTGTGAAAGATTATAAAAAAACATGCTAATGATTGAAAGGTTGCCATCAGTAGCCTGAGTTAAGAGAGCAATAGCTAATTTCTCTGCAAGACAGAATTGGCTTTCATTGCTCGTTCACATGAGAGGTCTTCTAGGCACCAGCCACAAAAACAGCTATTACAAGTGTTTGTCTCTCCAGCTGTGAACTTCAGCCAAGTAAGATATAGACAACTTGTTCGTTATTCAGAAAATCCAATAGGGCTTAGTGCTACGGCAATTAATTCTAGCTAGCAACACTGCACAAGTGATACATCAGAGAAGTACTAGATTCTGCTGGTATTTTTGCAGAAAGCTTCAACTGGTTGGAATGCAAAAGTATCCCTTTGAAAATTATAACATTTATTCAGTGCTTTTCAAGCACATTAGTGACAAATGACATCGTATTGAATGGCTCTAACGTCAACCAGTATCAAAAAGAACAGAGTACCAAGAAATATTGTGCTTAAGAGAAAAACAAACAAACAAAAAATCCACTCACTTTTGCAGATAAAATAACATCAGTGTTTTGAATTCTAACTAAGTCTAAGTCAAGAACATGGGGGAAATGCTGGCTGCCTTGATGAGACCATGGAAGATCTGGATTCAGTTCCCAGCTCTGGAACTCACTTTCTGAGGACTTCAGTGCTTATGCCTGACATTTCTCTCCTTGCTACAAATCTTCAGAGTAGCTCAAACCAGAAGCTCCATAGAGAGCTCAGCTTAGCTATTCAAAGGGGATGGAATGGGTAGGGGTCATTTCAGATGAGTCATGATGACATTCAAGATTTCTATCTTAATATATTCAAATCCAAAGATACAGCTCATTTTTCAGGTCTGATATAAAAATAAAGAATTAAAACAGTCACCACAGGTAGAAACTTTCTAAAAATTGTGGGTTACAAATAAACATCACTATCAATATTTAAAAAGAGAGGGAACTTTAAAAATTATTATTCAAACATGGCTTCCGTCTGATTATTCTATTTATTTTTTTCTTCTCTTTGAAAAAAGTCTATTAATGTTAAATAGCCAGTCTCATCTTCCAGGTTTCTTCTTTTATGGTCAAAGAAGGAATGTGTTTTAAATTTGTCTAAACAATTTTATCATTTCAGGCATAGTGCTTTTCTACACTTATTGGCAACTCACTACATACCATCGATCTTTGCCTTGGATATTTACACCATAACACCAAAAAGATGAGCAAGGCTGGCCAAGAAAATGTCAAAAGAGGCCCTCACAAATAAAACTTATGTATCGTACTATGGATCACAACCTAACACACAGTGCGCTTTAGAAAGAGGGAGTATTTTTAACATCAAATAATCATAGGTGTCCAGAATACATTCTCTATTCAGCTGGGCAATCACAGATTTTTATTTCTGTATTTTTACAGAGAGATTATTCCATAAAGCCATGCTTTATAGCAACAATCAATCCACCTCCATAAAAGTTATAGTACTGTAAAACACTGACGGAAGGTGATGAAGACCTTAGTTCTATACAACACGCAGTGTGATAATTTCTCAGGACAAGCCTTCTCCTACAGAGCTAAGCTAACCAGAAGCTGAATTTCAGTACGACAGTTTTGCATCCTCCCTGCTTTTCTCCATATACCAGCAAAACAATGCTAGACAAGCTAGCACTATGGGATGACATTACTATGTGCCCATAAAGAGCAAGACACTGGATTGGAACCCCCACAAAGAAAGAAACTATTTGATATGGCTTAGATTTTTCCTTTCATTAAAACAGAGGACCTGCTGCAGAAGAAACACACTCATTGAAAAAACTTAGCTATGATACTCGTCAAACTCTCTTCCTCCCATTCGCATTCCCACCCCAAACCCCATTCTTTCAGCAGAAAGCATCACCTTCTACTTCAATTGCCACATAAGTTCCACTGTTAAAAATATGACAGGATCACCATCATACAAAAGCATAAAAGAAACAAGGAACATACGATGGACATAGATATTGCTTCTTTTTCCCCTTTCCTTTCTTTGAAGACTTCTCTTTGGAACAGACTTCTTCAACCCACAACGAGAACGAGATGAAAAAGAAAACCGCTAGTAAGAACCTCATCTTGAAGATTAAGCTTCAGAGAAACCTCCAGTCTGCGGCAAAAGAAAAGAAAGATTTATGTTAGTAGGGCTAGATATGGCAAATGGGCCTACATACCCACAAAAAGTGAACAAATGTTTGGTTTGGTTTGGTTGGGTTTGGTTTTTTAAAGTTTGGTCTTAGTTGCCTTGGGAGAGAGAGTCTGTTGAGGTGTACCTCTGATACGGAACCCACTAAGGCCATTTTCTGAGAGTCAAGTAGCTTTCCAAAGTTAAAAGACTGACAGTGAGGGACAGATTTAAGTGCAAGTTTGATCCAGTGTGTTTAAGGAATGAAAGTCCTGTCCTTCAAAGGCTGCCTCACTCAAAATCCCCAGAAACTTGGAAACAGAATTCCTCACCACGTATGTCAGCTATCGACTGTATCAAATACGGTTAGATATGACCAGCCAGTCAGCTAGAAAGGCAGAGAACTGCAAGCCCTATATGACCTTGCACAGAGAAAAAGGCAATCATTTCAATACTAGTTAAGAGAAAGGGTTGCAAAATTAATTTTATCTACAGAATTTAAACATAAATTACTGTTTTGCACAAAGGGTTCTGGCTGCGGCGCCAGCACTGAAAAGGCCTTACAAAGATGACTAAACACGACCTGCAATACTGAGCTTTATTACGCAGTGTTGGGTTTCATATTTTAACTTCTCAGGGGCAAAAGCACACACCGCAGAGGCGGGGGTTGAGCCTGTGTCCG
>NW_010304383.1:0-1512 GCF_000700745.2 Antrostomus carolinensis | reverse complement strand
GCTAGAAACTCACCGGCAGGTAACCAAAGGCGTATTTTACTCAAGGTCTCGCGTTCTTAAAACGCTTTGCTTTGCCCAATCAAACAACCTCAATATTGATAAAATCAAACCAAAATAAAATCCAATATCCTACTCTTCACAACTAAGTCCTACACCTTAACGCCTAAAACAGCCACAACTCGTAATCACCAGGTCACAAGTCAGTCAAGAAGCACAGATTTAAGGATCTATACATGCCACATTTACTAATATACCAATGTGAAAAGCCTCCTAAGCTTGTCAATAAAGTCGTCCGTACAGATCACTTACAAGGGAGCCTGCAGCTCACTTCCAGAGTATTTTTATTAAAAATCACCAAACAGTCATTCACGCCCATAAATGAGAAGGGGAAATAGACATTAAGGTTAACTTGGAAATTCAACAGAAGCATTGGCCTCTAACAGTCAGTTGCAAAGCACTAAGAATTTAAAAAAAAAAACCCAACAAAAAATGAGCAAAGAACGATTTCACTTCCTTTTTGTGTAATGTTAAACTGAAATTAAACTGAAAACCAGACTGTGGGATAGGGGGACTGCAAATACTGCACAAACACGGAACCTGGAATTTGCTAGCTAAGATTTTCCTTTCCTATAACATATTATAAACAATACTTTTTTAAAAATAAATAAACAAACTGAAAACCAGACTGTGGGATAGGGGGATTGCAAATACTGCACAAACACGGAACTTGGAATTTGCTAGCTAAGATTTTCCTTTCCTATAACATATTTTAAACAATACTTTTTTAAAAATAAATAAACATACAATAAGGCAAATCAAATACTTTTCCTTTCCAGCAGACGTAAAACTTTTTCAGACTGTCAGAAAACATGCGTTGCCTCTAAACAGTTTTGTGTTTCAGACACTTCCACTCCTGTGGCTACTGAAGAGCAACCAAACGTGACCACCGCATCAGGAACACAGCACTATCCCCGCCAAATAAGCACAATGCTGAAGTATTGTATTTTGCAGTAAAACTATCAGCGATCACTCAGCCAGTGATGCCAAACTACTTCTGCAGTAAAACCTTGTCCGTTTAACAGCTTTCCCCGCAGAAGTGGTTCACTGACAGCAGCTGCCCTGAGCGTGACAACCCGGGGCACCGTGAGGACAGGTTTGGCAGTGCCCAGCACCAGACCACGACACCGATTACAGTTGGTCACCTTTGCACTAAAGCTCAGCGGCTGCAGTGAGCGCGGGCACCACCGCACACTTACCCGTTCTTTCTAAACCAGAGTGGAAAGCTGCAGGTTATAGTTACTGCTGACAAGAAAACGCTCCAAGCGCCAGGCCAAGAGGCACTCAAGTAGGCAGAGAGCTACGGCAGAGACTTGTCTCCCCTTCCAGCTTAACAGCGCCGATCCAAATAACTCCGGGCCCTGGAGAGAGGTCAGTGTCTGACCCAACAGCTCCAGCTCCTCTCCAACGCGACGGCCTCACGCCTTTGCCGCCTTCCTGGGACTGCGGGGCGGG
>NW_010304382.1:0-31523 GCF_000700745.2 Antrostomus carolinensis | reverse complement strand
ATCTTTAAGTATGTCCCAACTATCCTGCACTAATCTAATTAGTTAACTAATCTAATCTTTAGACCTAATCCAGTTAGCCTTGTTTCCTGTGACATCATCTGAAGATTTCATACTCTGTTTTGGTTTTTTTTTTTGTCAGACCTCATCAGTCCTTCTAAAGTCTTCTAGCTTTCTGGGACACCATTTTCTGTTTTGCTGGTGTCGCTAGTACCTAGCACCTAGATGTATCCTTTTATACTTGACTGTCTTAAAAATAATTTTTTTATGAATAGTGTTCTGTATGATTCCTATTGTTTCAGCATTCTTCACCAGAGTTTCTGAAGTATATAATTAGTAATTTATACTTACTTATGTAAATAAAATGGTTTATCATGTTCAGCTTTTATCTTTGTAGAGCTGAGGTAGACAAAGTCCTCTGAGGAATGGCTTCTCTCTGGCACCTGCTATGGCAGTATTATACAACCTTTTTCTCAAAGGAATTTGTAAATTCATCTCTTTCTAAATTGATGGAAATGAGTGAAATGGCTGCAGATTTTTGTTCTTTTTCGTAAGTTACTAGTGCTTAAATCACAAGATACCACTTATTATTTTCTGTTTCTTCTAGGAGGTTTTGTGGTTGTACAGCAGAACACATAGGTTTGCAAAGCCTGTACAGTCAAATAATGTTTATGTTGGCAAGACTCTTCTTTTGGGGGTTAACCTGTGAATCAGAATGCTGCATAAAGAAGAGAGTGGTTCAGGTAGTAGGCATATCCAAAATGTAACAGACTTGTTAATGAACTTTCTCTGTGATCTGAGGAATTGTTAGATCTATTGATACATCAAAGTATGACTGTTTGTTACTGGTAGCAAGCAGGACTGCGTCTAGGCAACATCAACAGTCACAGTGACACTCTTGTTGTATACCTTTTACATGGTTCAAACAATTGAAGGTTTTCCAGACTGACTTGACTTTAGACCTGTTGTATATGACTTGTATGTATATTGGCTATATAAGTATTAGTCTGTATAAACGTAGTTGGATGCAGTTTGAGGCCTGCATGCAGAAGCTAAGCCTTTTCTTATTTTACTTAAAAACAACTTTTCATTTTTGAAAAAATATAATAAGTATGAACTTGTAGGTTCATATTTTTATAGGGAAAAATTTCTGAACGTGAAAATTAATATCACATTTTCTAACCAGAAATGCAGGAATAAATGAAATATATTGAAATTAAGTTTAAATTGACTAGTCAATGTTGTGGTTCAACTCTTGTATGTTAACTAGTATGTTAATTGCCATGTAAAAAATTACAAATGTCTCGCCAAAAACAAGAGAAGTCTTTGCTCTCTGCCTAAGAGAGAAAGTGTTATTAGAGGTAGTGGTGAAAATGAACTATGAAGGAGAAATTGTCCCAGAGGTTACAGAATCATTATTTTAGATGTGTCTTCTGAATTCAGTATCAGAGACCTGTTTATCTAAATTATGATCTTAAACCTTTTCATTTTCTCCACTCTCTCAAATAATCTTAAATGAAATGTCTCTTTTAAGCTGTTTTTAATATGTTTACAAACAGTTTATGAGACTTGGCAAGCAATCAGGGCCGTTCAAACACATGTAGTAGTAAGGGTTCAGGAAAGCCACCAGGGCTGATGTGAGAGTGACAATGCAAGCTTGATGTGCATTTTACAGAATAAATAAATGTGGTTGTTCACAGAGTAACTATAAACTTTGTTTACAATTTTTGTTTTACTTGAAGTGTAAATTATGAAAAACATATAGAAGTCTGTTTAAAAATTAGCAGGTGTAATTGAAAATAACATGAACTGAATTTTATTGTGGTGTAGGTAAATCAGATACAGACTGCTGGAAACTTCTGAAGTCTTTCAATTCAAATCTTGCATGTATTTATTTGTATACAGAAAGAATAATGTTTTTTTAAACTATATTAGTGTACATATGATATACCAATAATTTTGCAATAAGATACTGCCTAGTGTCCTGTAAGTGTATTTAAGATAATTTAAAAACCCAAAAAACCAAAAAACCCAACCATACCAAAAAAACCCCCACCAAAACAAAAAAACCCCAAACAACTGTGAACTGTACACTGCAGCTTATGAGAATAATACATTATACATAAAACCACTGTTACATGGAAAAACAATTTTCTTTTAATTTTTAAACTAACAATTTGTTAATTTATTCCATCAGCTGAATAATATGAGTAAAAAATACATGCATCACTTGTATGTATAATCCAAATTGTTACTGAATTTAACAAAGGGAAGATATTTTTATATTACATTAAGTAAGTGAGTTTGTAAGTCACAGTTAAAGCAGTTGCAACTGTGAGCCAAACATTGCTTTGGTGGTAACCAAATAAATTTGTGCCATGTTCTTAAAAAATCTTAATAAACTAGTAGCAAAAGTATGCAGAGCTAGTGCGTTTAAATGTAATGATAACATTCAAATCATGCACTGAAAAACGTTTTGACGAAGTCAACCAAGGAGCATAGTTTTGTTTAGCATCTTGCATTTCTACCATGGCTTGTCGCCATGGTGTATATGAATCCTAAATTTCTGTAGGACATCTCTGACTTTATCTGCTCTCTGACAGGTTTTTGTTCTGATTTCCCCCCTCCCCTTCTGTTAGAACTGTTAAACCCTGAAATCTTAACTTTTTAATGGAAATAGAATCCCAAGAGGGAAGCAGTTTGATAATCCTGACTGGGTTTCTGAGCTACAGACAGCTAGCAGTTAAGAAAAGACCTTCATTTTTTTGGCTTCTGTGTTTTTGGTTTTGTTTTTGCTTTTTTTTAATATTCAGGATATATTTATATATCCTGAACCTCCACTTGGGAACTTCCTAATTCTCATCCTGCATCTGATTTGCAAATAGATTAGAAGTTCCATGGTACTTTCCTTGAAAAGGACTGATATCTCCTGGAAAGCCATAGGATAACAAAGAATTTTAATTTATACAAAAGTAAAAGTGTTTCAGAACATTTAATGTGACTAAGCACTGACAGTGTCTGCAGTCAATTAAACATTTTCAAGGGAGTGTGTTGCATAATGTGATGATTGTGATGAACTGTAGTACCTCTTTGGTTCAGAGGAGCTTTCATGTTAGTAGCTAGAGAATTTTAGGCAGTTTTATCCTTACTACGCTGAATTCCAGAAGTCATATGGCTCAGTTATCATTGATTGTAACTGCGCATTGTGGGTCTTGTTTTTTGAGGGGTTTGTTTTGTTCTTAAGTGATTGCTAGCCTTTCCTGAAGATCTGCACACAACACACCACCACCACACACGCACCCTCCCTCCCCACACCCCCCAGAAGAAATTAATTAGTCAAAACTCTGGGCAATTCTGTTTTGCCAAGAAAGGAGTCATGTGCTTCGATTAACTATTCAGAAAACATTTTGTACAGGATAGCAATATTGAATGTGGTATCAGAGTTCGGTAAGCCTCTAGTTTTATATGAAACATTAGAGTAAGAAACTGTTTTTGTATTAGAAAAGACAAGCAATTTTCCATCCAGTTTGTGCACAACTTTGTAAGTTTTATAGTTTACCTGGCAGTTGTGTGTGAGAGCTGACTAATGTTTGTATCAGACTTTGAAAATTTGAGATTTTAAAATTGTTTTTAATCATTAACTCCATGCAACTAGTTGCTTTAATCTGTGTATGTCTAGTCACTTATTTATATGCTTTAACAGTTTCAAAAGTCACTATTTCTACTGTAGATTGCACATGGCTTGCACACGCCATAGTAGTGTCGTGGCTTTTTGTGATTTATAGTTTCTGGTTTTTGTTTTTTGTTTACAAAGGGACATTACTTAATGAAAACATACTGTATGGGTGAAAGGGTACCTAAGGCCAACAAAGGAGGAAATACAGAAAAACTGTATTTTTCTAGCTGCTTCAGGGTAAATGAAGTAGTGTGGCTTGTCTGGGTGTGGAACGAGTCCGGAAAATGTATTTAATAGCACTTGCTAGAGATGCAAAGTGGAGAACAGTTCTGCTTTATTATGCCTGATTCACTGTCTCCTCTCCTAATTAATCATTAGTTGATTTGATAGCGTAGTTAGTGCAGTGCAGAAATCCAGGGGAGGTTTTTTAGTACCTGTTGTGAACAGCTTTTCTGATTTTGCTTGTGTTAAAAGTAACATTTCTCAGAAGTTTTCACTATTGTTGACATGTCTAGGCTTCAGCAGAAGACCTTGATTCCCCATCCCACCCTCCCACCTCCTCCTCCATCTGCAGTCATTGTTTCTCAAGGAAACACTTAAATGCTGCAGTTACTATTCCCTTGAAAAGTCCCTGTAATTAGTAGTGCTGGTAAGAATTACATGAAAGGAGACATTTTCGGTCTCTGCTTTGATTGTCAGAGTTTTGTGAACAATTTTCAAGACTCTAATAAGGGAATTTGTTCTGTTTGCATAGTCATTGAACTTTTTAAAGTGAAGCAATATTCTGGCACAAATACGTCATTCTTGAGGGGGATAAAAAAAAGGGGGGAAAAAAACTGGAACTCCTTTTCATGGAAACATATGGGATCTTTATGTCATTGAGCACTGGCAGTGAAAGGTACAAGTTACCGAGTTACCATTTGGAATTATAAATGCTAAAATATTAGGGATGGATGAGTGCATAGTTTACTTCTTATACATAAGAAGATGGCAAAGAGGATTTATTTATTTATTTATTTATTGTTAATGCCCACCTGTCTGATTTGCAGGGGGAATTCCAAAGTCATGGTCCTTGCTTAGTTGAAGTTTCAGAACAGCAGTGATATGATCTGGATTGAAATGTCTGTGGGGTTTTTTTGTTTTAGTTTGGATTTTTTGAGAGGCAGGGTTGGTGGTGGTAGTGTCTGACAGCTTAACATTTGAATTTAAGAATATGACTTGGAAATGTTTTCTTGTTAATAGTTAGGGGAAATGTATTAGTGAGATTAGGTAAATATTCACCATTGGCTTGAATGATGTTTAGCATCTGGCTAGAATCCTGAATTAGGCTGGTGAGTCACATGTGTTACATTGTAATTGAACTGAAGTTATTCAGGATACAGACACCACACAGCCTTAAAACTGTGAAGTCAGTTGTTAGGGCTTTATAGACAACTGTTCTGTAATGTCATCTAGTTGATCCCTCTTCACACATCAAATGAGAACCATGTTTGGTTGTGTGGGATACATTTCTTTTTAACTCCTTAAAATTGAGTTAATTCAATATTTCTTAAAACTCTGATGGATCAAATATATCTTACTGCACCATTAATTTGCAACCTCTGGATTTACAGCCAATCCTTCTGTTACTAATCCTGTCAGGGTTATTTCTTTGGGGGTTTTGTTTAGTTTTGGTTTATCTTTCTGGTTACTTTACATAATGCTTTCCATTTCTGTGGTTTCCTGTAAGTCTATGACTCCTTTTCATAGAAAACCATGTGTTAGAACTTGCCGTTCTGATGTATTTCCGTGAGTTTTAGTTTAAACAAGTGTCAGATGACTAGCATGTAGCTTTCGGCAGTTTAATCTGACATCTGCACAATAGACATCTTGTTCTTAGCCCTCCTACTGACTCCCTACAGAGGCAAACCCCATTTTGTAACAAGTTTAAGCTAGTCATTATTTAAGACTGAATTACTTTTTGTTCCACAAGCTTTTGCAGCTTTATATGTGGAGTTGACTAGTTGTTTCTAACTGATTGTCTTACATGCACTTTAGATGTGATGAAAGAAATACGGTTCTGCCCCATTCAGTAATTACGTAAATGTTGTTCACAACAGAAATAAATAAATAAGGGATTTTTTTTTTTTTTCCTGCTGGTTTCTTGTATGAATTTCAGTGATTCATTTGAAGTCTTTACACGGGGTTGTGAGTACTTTGCCTTTTCCCAGAATTCTTTTGTCTCTCAATGTCATTTTAAGTTACTTTTGTTGTCTTTATCTGTTATTTTTTTCAATATTTTTTGCCTTCTTCCCCCAAAGTGTCTTGCTTTAATGTACACTTATTTGTTTGTCATTATGAACTGTTGTGACTTTCACGTTGTAATTTTTATTCTTCTCTCTGACCTCTAGACCTGTATCTCTTCCTGTCTTCAAAGTATGTTTGTCAGTTGTTGGAAGTTCATCCTTTTGTGCTGTCAATTCTTAGGCATTTAACTTGTTTTCCAAATCATAGCACTGGAATTGCATGGACCGAAGCATAGTACAATGCTGTGGCATCTGTCTTAGGCTGTCCTTTCAGCTGGGAGCCCCAAAGCCAAATTAAAATTGTGGTGCTGCTGAAGAGTTGATGCTCAACTGATTCCATAGTTTGTGATTAAGTAGGATTGCTTGTCAATTCTCATTAAAACAACCTTTAATTGTTGAGCGAAAAAAATTGTTTAATTAACAGTATATGCTTGGCTTTGTTCTCAACTGAACTATTAAAGTGTAAGTGACAGGCGATTGTCCTAGTCATGACGAATTTCTTTATATTGCTTTACTTCTCATTTTTCATTGGTGTAAAATCTTAAATTCAGCGCCTAGATCTGTTTTTTGAAAAGGTAAGGAAAAACGTAATGCACTGTTGTTAGCTGTTAATAAACTGAGAGGCTAAGAAGCCACTGTATTAAAATACATACAAAGCAAATCTTGTAATCTAACAGTAAAGTATAAGATAACAGGTGAACACAGTCTGCAGTAAGAAAACGTAAAGGAAGAATGAGAAAATAAACCTGCAAAACCAGTCCCCAGATTATAGGGTGATGAGTGCAATGCTGTTGACACTGATAGAGCAGTGCAATGAATATTTGGACGACATGTCCCAGTCTGCTACTTTTAACCTACAGTATTTTTTTTTTTTAATAAGGTTGATTCTTTGTGAAAACAACTTCTTATAAATATTTGCTTCTCTGTTCTTTGTTTAGGTATCATGCCAGTGTATCATAACATGTTCGCACTCATGAGTGAAACAGAGAGAATGTGGTATCCCCCAAATCACATCTTCCATGTAGATGAAGCAACAAGACTCATCCTCATTTACCGGATAAGGTAATCTAAATCAAATATTATGCACTTTTCATGGTAAAGCAAAACTTTGTGAGAAAACACAAACAAAAAGAAATTTAGTTGAGCCATAGTTTCTCTAAGAAGTTATGAGCAGATCGTTGGTGATATCTTGATAAGAGATAGATAAAAGAATCAAAATTATTGTAGTAGGTTCGAATGACATATTTTATCAATTGTCTATATACCATATGTTTACCATGTCAGGATGAAGAAACAAACAATAAAAAACATAGCAAAAGTAGTAAAAATTCTATTTTTCTTAATAATGATACATCTCATCTACTCTGTGCTTGCCTGTTTGAAATTAGTGGCCATTCTGAAATGTGTAGTAATTATGCTATGTAATCAAGCAGATGTCTGCAATAGAACTATTTTTCTCTAACCTGATTTTTGAATTTGTACATCTAAAGCTACAGTGACAGTTTTTCTTACATAAAAGATTTTGTTTATTTACGTTGCATAACATGGCCTGAGTGTTTCTTTAGGAACTGTCTCAAAGGAAGCTGGAAGAGAGTTACACAAAATTTTCTATATTCTGATTAGTGAGCATAACTTTGCAGAGCTCCTTGTTCCTACCAGTACAGCTTATCATCCTGCTTAAATGTTGTAGTACTTTAAGACACCAGCAACTGGATCCAAAGCCTTCCATTGACTAACTGGGGCTTCATATTGGTCCTCCAAACCAGCCAACACTACGCACATGTCTATGAAAGCCATAATGTCTGGTGTTGGTAAGTGAAAGTATCTGTTTATTGATGTTCACTTCAATATTTCCTAACAGGTTTTATTTTCCCCACTGGTATTGCAATGGCACCAGCAGAGCATATCGGTATGGTATTCTTCGAGGTGCAGAAAGCCCTGTTCTTGATGATCTTGTCATGTCTTACCTATTTGCACAGGTATGATTTGCTTGATTATTGTTTTAATGCAGATTGATAAAGGTTGTTAGTATTTATTCCTTTTCACATCTTCTGATAGTAACTATGTAGAAAAATCCACACCCAAAAAAACTTCTTTTGGTGAGCATTGCCACAGCTTTAATTTGCTTTCTTGCATTCTTCTTTCTCAGTGGCGAGATGATTTTTTGGATGGATGGATACAGATGCCTGTTACTCATGAAACACAGGAAGAATGCCTTGGAATGGCTGTTCTGGATATGATGAGAGTGGCCAAAGAAAAGGACCAAACCCCACTGGCTATTTACAATTCAGTCAGGTGGCTCCATACTTCATAACTGTATCACACCTACGTGATATCTGGAAAGAATATTTTTGCATGTTAACATATGGGAGGTTATGTTATACGTAACATATGTTATGATTTACATATGATTTATTGTACGTAATGATTCCATAAACTTACCTATAATGTGACTAGAAATTAATAGAAAGCTTGTATCATTATGGCCATTCAAGTTTTTGGGTACGTGGATTTGATTCCCTTAAGGAGACGTAGGGCAGCAGCTACTTGTGTGGGAAAGGATGTAAGTAATAATTTGAGTTGGGAGAGACCTCTGGGAGTCATCAGATCCAAACCACTGTTCAGATCAGGGCCAGCTTTGAAGTTAGATGAAATTACTCAGGGCTTTGTCCAGTCAAGTTCTGAAAATGTCCAGGGATGGAGATTCCACCATATCTCTGGGCAAGTTTGTCCTGTGTATGATCACCCTCATTGAGGAAGATTTTCTCTGCATCTAATCAGTCTCCTCTGTGATACTGATTGTCCTCTGTTGCCTCTTGTCCTTTCACTGTGCATGGCTGAGTCTAATTCAGTCTTCTCCATAACCATCTGTTATGGAGAAGACTGAATTAGTAGAACACCGTACTTGAGCCTTTTTTTCTCCAGGCTGAACAAATCAAGCTCCGGTATACCTCTTCTGTCATGTCATATGCACCAGGCTTTTAACCATCTTGGGCAGATCTCTGTTAAACTTGCTTGAGTTTATCAACTCACTTTGGTTTCTTGACCTAAGGAGTTTCTACTCCCACTGAGTGTATTCTGTCCCTGCTTAGTACTTAATGCTTCATGTTTGTCTTTTAATGAAACGCAGCAGGAGGAGTAAAAAAACAGAATGAGACAATGAACTGGCCAGCTTATTGTAGGTGACAAACCACTCTTCTGCCTCTTGATAGAGAATATGGACTGTGATACAGGAACTTCAGTGAGAACCAACCACAGTGTTGTATTCTACCACCTATATTTTCAACCAGGAAGTCTGTCCTCTATCTGTGTAGTTGCCTCTATCTTGCGCAGTATCTTCTTTCCAACTTCTACACCAAACAAAGCAACTGCTGCCTTACCTCAAAACTTCAGTGGTGATTAGAACAAACATATCTGGATTTATGGAAAATGCATTATGTAATATATGTTGAAACTGAGTGAGGTGGGAAAACAGAAGAAACGGGGCTGTATTTGAGAGAACATACTACAGATCGACTAAAGGATCCTTGTTATCCTACAGTTAAAGAATAAGGTTACATTTAGTGGAAAAGATATTTTCATGTTCACTTGTTTAGTGCAAAACTAATTATCTTTGCTGGATTTAGTGGCTAAAATCAGTAGTTTTTTTGTTGGTTGTCTATTCACAGCTACAAAATGTTTTTGCCTAAATGTGTGCGAGCAAAAATCCAAGATTACCACATTTTGACGCGAAAAAGAATAAGGTACAGGTTCCGCAAATTTATACAACAGTTTGGCCAATGCAAAGCTACTGCCAGAAACTTGAAACTTAAGTATCTTATAAATCTGGAAACCCTTCAGCCTGCCTTCTATTCAGAGGTTTTTGAAGTAAAAGAACCCGGTGGAGATCCTTCTGGAGAGGAAAGTTTTGCAACCATTGTAATAACTGGAAATGGTGGAATTCAGTGCTCAAGAGGAAAACTTAAAGACTGTGAGACACTGTCAGAGCAGGTAATTTATTTTACTGTTTTAATAATTGTGCAGTTTATCATGTAACAGAGTGATTAGCTAATGTTAGAAGTTCTGATTTACCCCAGATAAACTGGGTAAGTAAATTTTACTTCACAGTGATGATACAATTTCGGTATGGCTGAGGCTTACAGAAATCTATTGACTTAAATAGTGCAGGATTTTAAAATTAGGTTTTTTTTATTGAAGTATTAGAAAGAAGTCAATACTTGAATGTGTAGTACTTCTGTGCTTGACAAATAAAAAATTCAGTGTTGTACCTTCATTACTGTAAAAAAATTAATGTAGAAAAGTAATTATCCTGCCCCTGCATATAGGTAAAATGCACAAATACCTCAAATTATCTTTGAGAGCAGGGTTTTAAGAACTCCAGAAACCAGTTAATTTCCCTACACCTATGCCTCTTTCCTGCTGCAGTTAGACTCCTAACAATGTCTGAGTTAGCAAATTTAAAGTGACATTTCAATGACTGCAGAGTCCATATACTCTTTTTTCAGGAATTAGATGCTAAATGGTTCCAACAAATGCTAGCAATTAAGACATGCCCAGCATGTCTATTAATTTTTGTTGAATCTGAATGTACCAGAATCTGGTACAAACGCGTAGCAGCATACGTTGAGACTGTGGGAATTTTCCAAAGGTAAAATTAAAGGCAAAGTGGAACACATGTCAGTTTTCCAAAATAATTGCATCTGATAGTTTGGTAGTTTTGATGCATAATAGATAGCAGTGAAGAACAAACTACAAAAGGCTGTATTTTACAGTATGCTATAATAATTTGTGAAAATGTACATAGATTTTTTTGTGTGATGTTCTTACAATATTTGTAGACTGACATTAGGTCCAGTTACCTCATTTGTAGTCGCTATGTATCAACCCTCTGCATTTCCTAAGTTGCCCATAAGTGCCAGTTGCTCTGGCAGGAGCTAACGTAAATGTCAGATTTTGCAATTTCTAGTTTTAGGTCTAGAAAATTTATGCGTAGTATGCTGTTTGGGCTGGCAATCAAGCCTTTAGTAAGAATAGTGTTTAAATTGGTCATATTTCCTATAGAAATTGACAAATTTTTTTTAATTAATAATATCTCACTTATTGACAGAGGTAGTGTAGGTTGCATATATTTTCACTGGTATAGGAACTTTATAAAATTGGTTATAAAAACTTAGTAAACTAATATCTACAATAAAAAAACCCCATCCCATATATGGATATTTCCACTCACGGCTCCTGGATCTTTGTGCATTTTTTATTTGATGCTCCTAATGATGGCCCCATAAACACAAAACTCCTTTTTTCATTTGTAATGGCATATTTAAGGTTTTATGATCCTCTTTGTTGCTAGTTTACAAGTTCAGAGTTGTAGGAATTCTAATGCTGCAATTAGGTGGGGTTTTTTAGTTGCTATTTATGTTACTACTGACATTAAATAACCAGTATTTATTGCAGGATTTACAAACATACTGTGATTTTCCTGATATCATTGATGTCAGCATTAAACAAGCAAGCCAAGAAGGCTCCAGTGAAAGAAGAATTGTCACCATTCACAAACAAGACAGCAAGAATCTGGTCTGTTTATTTGCTTGCTGTTTTTTCAAATAGGTGTTGATTTGAGCAGTCTCTGGTATTTACAGTATTGTATAATACTGTACCAGTTACCATGTTAATTAAGTATGAGGTAAAACTAAATGCATTTCAGCAATATAAACAGTGTATTAGAACACCAAAGATCTTTTGCATTCAAAGCTCTCTGCATGAACTGAAATAGAAGTAGACATTCGTAGCTGAGGGTAACTTCTGATACACAGATTGAGTTTGGAGTCTATGGTTTTAGCTGTCGACCATACTGTTTCCATGTTGTCATAGTAAGCTGTCTGTCAGTGACCAGCACATTGAGAAAGGCTTCAAAATGCTCTGAAAGAATGATGGTACACAGAAGATCAGTGTTGGGGCAAAATATAATTGCTTTTACTGTTTAAAATTCTTTGAAGATCTTAAAGTATTTTATACATGAATATAAAAAGTTAAGGTGTTTCAGTTTGAACTTCAGCATTGCACTTGACTCACACTTTCCAGCAGGTGTAACTAGCACATAGTTATGGGATGGGTTGACACTGGCTAAATGCAAGTGTGCCTACCAAAGCCACTCTATTACTCCCCCTTCTCAACTAGACAGAGGGAGAAAAATATGACAAAAGGCTCATAGTTTGAGATGAGGACAAGGAGATCACTCATCAGTTACCATCAGGGGAAAAACAGACTCAACTTGGGGAAATTAATTTATTGCCAGTCAAATCAGAGAAAGATAATAAGAAGTAAAAACAAATCTTAAAAGCACCTTCTCCCCATCCCTCCCTTCTTCCTGGGCTCAACTTCACTCCCAGTTTTCTCTACCTGCTCTCCATGAGCAGCACAAGGGGGGACAGGAAATGGGGGTTGTGGTCAGTTAATCACATGCTGCTCCTTCCTCCTCACACTCTTCCTCTGCTCTGGTGTGGGGTTTCTCCCACAGGAGGCAGTCCTCCACAAACTTCTCAAATGTGGGTCCTTCCCACAGGCTGCAGTTCTTCACAGACTGCTCCAGCCTGCGTCCTTTCCATGGGGTGCAGTCCTTCAGGAACAGACTGCTCTGGTGTGGGTCCCCCACGGGGTCACCAGTCCTGCCAGCAAACCTGCTCCAGCATCGGCTCCTCTCTCCACAGGGCCTCAGGTTCTGCCAGGAACCTGCTCCAGTGTGGGCTCTCCATGGGGTCGCAGCCTCCTTCAGGCATCCACCTGCTCTGGTGTGAGGTCCTCGGTTGGCTGCAAGGGGACAGCCTGCCTCACCATGGTCTTCACCACAGGCTGCAGGGGAATCTCTGCTCCAGCGCCTGTAGCACCTCCTCCCCCTCCTTCTTCACTGACCTTGGTGTCTGCAGAGTTGTTTCTCTCACATGTTCCCACTCCTCTCTACAGCTGCAGTTGTGCAGTTTTCCTTTTCCGCTTCTTAAATACATTATCGGAGAGGTGCTACCACCGTTGCTGATGACCTCAGCCTTGACCCAGCAGTGGGTCCATCTTGTAGCCGGCTGGCATTAGCTCTGTCAGAGACAGTGAAAGCTTCTGGCAGCTTCTCACAGAAGCCACCTTTGTAGCCCCCCTGCTACCAAAACCTAGCCATGCAAACGCAGTACAAATTCTTTCTTCCTTTATCTTTTGTGACTTCATAGGCCTTCAGGGCTCCCCATCTCTGGCATTTGTGTGATTGGAGAGCTTCCTTCTCTGTGTGTGTGTGAAAAAGCTGTGTACAGCTTATGTACTTCTTTTCTGTAAAAGTAATCTTAAGAAATTCCAAAAATATTTCAGTAAGTATTAACTAATTTTATTGTCTCTCTGGTTATGCTCTTTTGTTTTTTTTAAAAAAGGCATATGGCTTACTTTCATTTATAGAATTGTGTTTCACATTAATTTCCTACTTTAGTGGCACAGAATGACTTACTGTGAATTTGAAATTTTTTCAAGGCTCTTTATTGAAATGTAAGAGTAGCTGGAATATTTGTGGTATGTAACTATGATGCTGAGAGCATAATAATATTTTATTGGTGGAGAAGGCTTCCATAATCTTCAACCATTGAAATTCTCTTTAAAAACTCTTAGTAGCAGTAGTTAGGTACTTGACTGCATATGAGGGTAAAAGTGACTTTTTAAGAGCTTGTCTAAAAAAGCTTACTGAAGAGTCAGGCAGAATAGGAGAAAGTGCAGTAGTTGCTGTTTTGCTTATCGTTTCTGTGTGGACACTATACGCACCAGAATTAGCTGATGTATAAATTAGCTGATGTAGAATGATTGAGTTTAACCTCTTACACAAGTAGTAGAATTGCTTATAGCAGTGCAAAATTGCTTATAGCAGTTTTGGATACATGAATTGATTAAAATGGCTGGATTTCTAGGTCTGTTGTTTGTATAGGTTTTCTGATCATGTTGAAACAACAGGAACCTGTTTCCAGGTCCCCTTTTAATAAGGAGTTTGAAGACTCCAAACAAATTCTTGGCATGTGATCAAGAGCGCCAACTTTTTTATTGCTCTTTAGCGAAGAATTTGCCACGCAGTTGTGTTCAGACACTAAGTGTGTCCCCAGTGTCGTGGGCAAACTTGTGCAGCGCGTACTAAAGCCTGTTCTGTTGGCCTACATTACTAAGTGAAATCTAGTGTGACTCTGTAGATGGTAGTCTAGCACTTCTTTGTTGAATTAAAGACAGCCTTCAATGCTCTGATACAACTGTCAAAATATTAAGAAAATACAGGTAATTATATAAAAATAGACTCTATTCTCCCTTATTGGCAATAATAAATATGTTGTTACAGATGGATTTAATTTTGCCCTGTTCTTACCTATTCAACATATTCTGCATAGACCTTTTCCACACCCCCTTTTCCTTTGGCTACATTACTGTTCTCCCCACTTCTATCCATTGCATCTATCTTCGTAGCAGTTAAAGGTCAGCTTCTATCTATGATCTGGCTCAGGATGCCATTTTTTGCTGATGACTACTTAAATTTTCAGGCAGGTACTTTTCTAGAGATGTTTCTTTGCGACTTGAAGGCAGCCCCATAAATCTTTGATAAGCAAAGGCTTTCCTTTAAGAAAAAAAAAATAACACTGTGTTGCTAGTGCAGTAGGTGTCTGTCATGCCGAGTTGCATCTACTCAGTTTTTCCCTTTCAAATGTTTCCTCTTGTCACCATTCCTCTGCTGTTTCATTTATTTAGAGTAAGGGGTTTTTTATGGTAGATGTGTTAGGTTTGGGTTTAATTTTGAACATTGATGATTGCTAACAAGTTTTGGGTGGAATCAGGAAGGTAGAACTATACAAACAGTAGTTGAAAATTATCAGGATATCTTTAATGTATGCATATATTTATATCTTTTATACCATTACCATATCCAGGAATTTTGTGTTGTGTATTAAAAATTGAAATTATTTCTCTCTCTCTTTCTCTCTCTATCTCTCTCTCTCTCTCTCCCCGCCATTGTCCACTGGCAATTTAACAGGAGGCTGAATTTCAGTCATTAAGAGAAGCTCTGTCCTTTATATCATTAATTGATGGATATTACAGATTAACTGCGGATGCCCACCATTATCTCTGTAAAGAAGTAGCACCACCATCAGTCCTTGAAAATATCCAAAGCAACTGCCATGGACCAATTTTGTAAGCAATTTTTAGCAATATAACAAGGTGATACTATTTTTGAAAGATGAACTTTAGTTGACTGAACTATGGACTGAACTAGACATCTTGAAATGTGTATTTATTAAATCTATGTAACATAAGATGCTTTACATTTTTCCTCTTATTTTTCAATAATGTATTATAAAAAAGAAATTAAAAGATTCTGGTTTTAATTTTCTTCCCTTCTTTTTTTCAAGTGAGGCAGGCAGTAAAGTCATGATACTGATTTTACAGAATTATAGTTACTACCATGGCAGCAATATACAGTGTCATAGACAGAAGATCTCATGTTTTCTCTGCAGCCTCTAGCAGTTATATTGTCTGAGTTGTCAAGGGCAAAACACTGTTCAATATTTGAGCAAGGACTGCAGTAATCTGCTAGCTGTATAAATTGAAGGCTTTGTTTATTTTTAAGGAATGTTGTCTCTTTGTTTGCTTGCTTTGCTACTTTTTTTTTTTTTAGGGGAAGAATTTAATACATTCATTGAGGTTTTTTAAGTTTTTTACTAGTTCATATAGTATTGTTTATTGTTTGCAGAAGCACACATGGGAGCTTAGAAATGTCTTGTTTGGCAGAATAAAATGGATAGTTGCTTTAGTTACAGAAAGCTTGAAAGCTGATATATGCAAGTATGTTGCATGAAACTAGCACTGTCTATTAAGCTAATACAAAATAGTTCTGTAAATTTCCCAATGACAGAAAGAGGATAGGTGCTATAACCTTTAGAAGAGATAAGGAAGAAAATGCTTGGGACCTATACAGTTCTAATCACATTTATTGCACTAATGACTAATGCTGTATGTTGACCTTTATTTAGGGCTATTTAGAAGGATGTGCGATGAGTCCAGACCTTTCCAAGCCATTCTATTCCTCATTCGCCAAGATGGATAGTAATAGTCAGTTAACAAGGCCTGCTTAAAGGGAAATTTGTTCTTGTAGTAACAAATGAAGTTTTATTTCAGCTCCTTTCTTGTTAGCCCTTTCCCAAGGTAAACCCATCTTTTTCACCCACACAAATATTTTGCTAATTTTAACTTATTTATTAGATAATTTTATTACATCTTCTTCCATAATGGATGTTGAAAGTCATGCCATAAGCCTAGGAGGAATATACTTTTTTAGGCTGTAAGATTTCTCATCAAATAAATGTGGTGTTTCCAGTATTAAGAATTTTTAATATGCTGCTCGATATATAAGCAGCCACTCTGAATATTGGAAAATAAAGGGAAAAAAAGATTAAGTTAAAGGAAGCTGTAAAACATTTAGAATTTGAATCGTTTTTCTATTAGATATCTAATAATAGTGCTCATTGCCCAATCTCTGATGTTCCTGGATCTTGAAAATATACAATATTGAACATTTTCTTTTTACTAGGATGGACTTTGCTATCAGTAAACTGAAGAAAGCAGGTAATCAGACTGGTTTCTACGTTCTTCGTTGCAGTCCTAAAGATTTTAAAAAATACTTCCTCACCTTTGCTATAGAGGTTTGTATTCTGCCTTAGATAGTACCTCTATTATCTTTATTGTGTTATAATAATGAACCAGGGATGTTCAGTAAATGATTCTGAATTTTCTCTTCAGACTGTTTGTCTGATATATATATTCTATAGCTACACCTGTTAGATTGGCCAAATTTCAGGGTCTTGTGAGAAACATCAAAAAACTTATATGGTAAAAGAATCACTAATGGCATATACCATATGCCTAGGAGAACAAGACAGGTGGAGGGAAGAGAGCTTGAGAGTTCTGGGGATGGTGACGTGGCTCTTGGTACTGTAGTATATGTTTGGGTGCTGGAGCAGTTTGCTTTTTTCATTTGTTTCTGGTTTGGTGTTTTTTGGGGAGTTTTGGTTGGTTGGTTTTGTTTGTTTTTTTTTTCTTTTTTAAAGGTTTGAGGGTTTTTAGTTGGATTTTTTCGTGGGATTTGCACCCACCCCAACTCCACTCCCCTCCTGAATAGGGTTTAGTTAGGCTGAGTATACAGCCCTTGGTGATCTGGGAGTCTCTCTCCTTCACAAGTTCTCTGGGTTTGGGTCTTGTTCCCATCCCATTGCTGGGAAAGCCAGATTATTTGGCAGCTGTTACATTAACACAGATCTGCTGGATATCTGGTATTTAGCTAGAGCAGGAGCCACCCTTGGAATACCTGCAATTCTCATGCAGCTAAAGAACCAGATGTACCTTTCCTCTGTGAGATTGCAATTAGTGATAATACAGTACTTTAATGTTGCTGTTACATAATTGCATGATACTGTTCCAAGGATGGGCTTCTCTAATTAAACTAACAGAGCTACCTTGGGGCTTTTAACTAGGGAATATAGTACGTGGATTTTCCTGCTGGTTTGCAGCAGGCTAGCAAGTTTGCTAAATACTGCCTCTGAAAATGACAAAAATAATTTTGATGTGTGGATGGAGAAGTAAACTGCCATTTTAAGAACAATTTCACAAAGTTTTTATGTCTAGTTAGTGAAGTGTGTTTCATAGGGAATTTTTTAAACTAAGACATCAGTCCCTGAGCAAGCTTAGAGAATCAAAGTCTGAGAGTTGTCTTGTGAGTTAAGCCTGCCATTAAGTGACCTAGCCACTTTTTTTTTTCTTGTTCTGAATCTCTCTGGGCAAGCCATTAGATGGCTTTTGAAATTCAGAATTTTTTGTAACATTTTCTGCAGTGTTGATGTGAAGGACCATAAGAACATTATTAAGAGCTTCTCTTGTTTAAAAATGTTTAATGGGATTTTTCAAGACTTACTGTAAAAATAATTCAGGGCATATTGAAAATCTGTGCTAGGAACTAATTGCTTAGACCTGTACTGCAGATGACAAAAAAGTAGAAATACAGCTGAGATCTGCAATGCTTGCCAAAAGAACATGAGAGTGGAAGTGTGAGCATTTGGGCTATTGCTTCCAACAAAATTTTGTTTTTATATTACCCTATGTAAAAGTGAAGAAGCTTTCATTACAACCCTGAAGGATTTTTCCTAGGATCCATTATCTTTTCTCAGCTCCATCTTTGCAGATTTTGTAAGTTTTGTTTTTTGTAGCATCAACATGCTAATTCCAGTCATGCGAGTAGAATCGTGTTTTCTCAGAATCAATATTACAGAGTGAGAAGAAAATAACAAATTTACAGTAATATTTTGCTGAAGCATTCTTTCTTTAATTAGTAGAGTGCTATACATTTAAATAAGTTTTCAAATGCTAAATATTGATAAATTTTATTTTGGATGGATGGAAAAATGGAAAAAATCTTTTCAGCGTGAGAATACGACTGATTACAAGCACTGCTTAATTACGAAGAATGAGAATGGAGAATATAATCTTAGTGGAACCAAGAGAAGTTTTAGCAGCCTTAAGGATTTGTTGACCTGTTACCAGACAGAAACTGTCCGTTCAGACAGCATAATTTTCCAGTTCATCAAATGCTGTCCTCCAAAACCAAAAGGTAAGAGGAAAGGTTATTTCTAAGAAGAGTTTCCAACATTTAGATTAAAGATTTAAAAATAAGTTAACATTAAATGACTCTCTGATAAGTAGATATTTATGTTTATGTGAGCTTTTTTAAATTCACTGACCTATTTGTTCATCTTCTTAGTCATAGTTTTCAGTCCTAGTGTCTGCCAAATTTTATCTTATTAAAAGGTGGTCTTCCAGAAAGAATCATGGTAGCCAGTTGCCTGATTAGAAGCAAAACTGGTTTCTACATTGCAGTGGATTGTGTGCTGCAGCATTTCTTCTTCAATCAAGTGTTTTCTTGTCTTGAGAAGGAAAGAGCTACTAAATCTATCATTTCTATTTGAGGGGATAGTTCCATAACCAGTGGAACCAACAATGCTAGTGAATTTCTTTTGTTGTTTGTTGACAAATGAAATGAATGAAAAAGCTGAATTATGCCAAGGCTGCAGTGTGATTTCAACTTCTTTTTAACACTGAAAAATACACATGGAATAGAGTTCCTGCCTGAGGAGTGGATTTTCTTGAATTTACATTAAAGATTTTTGCATAGCTTTGATATTCGTAACGTCTTTCTACTTTATGAATTCTGATAACATCTGCCCTTTTTGCTTCTTCTAAGCAGTACTACTTAGAGTTAATATTAGTCTTTGTCTCTATCCAAATCCCTATTTAAGCAAAAGCTTGAGAGAACAGAGTTCTATTTTATACCACTTTTACTTCTCTCAGATTTGATTGAAATTAGCTAATGGATTCAAAAGCTTATAAAAGATTTGAAATAAAAAACATAAACATATGTACATTTCAGAGAATGATTTTGTAACCTTATTTCCATCAAATCAAAAAATGTGTATACATCAGAATAAACTATTGAATAAATATAATCTGCATGCACGCGGGCATATACCTGCAAATTTGTACCTATAAGCTTTAGTTTCACTGGCAGACCTGCTCTACTTTGTGGAGAAGTTTTTTCCAAAATCAGTCAAAGAATAATTACTCTGGTAAACATAAGGCAATCTGGATCACTAAAGTGCTGCCAGGGCAAAAATAAGTAAAAGCTTTAGAGGCATTAGAGGCACCAGAAAGCTATGCACACCTTTAGCAGAATTACTTTGTAATATAAAAGAAGGTGACTTGCATCCCCTTTTTCCATCTCTGATTGTTATTACAAATACAGCAGAAGTTAAAATATGAAAGGAGGCAGGAATATTTTCAGAATGTTTGTCAAAATTCCGAGTGCTTAAGAAACTTAATATAGCTGAGTGAACCTAAATGTTTTTGCTGATTATAAAAAATCAGACTTTGAATTTGTTTAATTAAATACTGTGTGGCTTTTTGAATAAATGGATCTCAATGTGGTATCTTCTTTTCATTGGATTAATGACTTCTCATTATTAATCTTACTGAAATAATATTGATTTAGTTTTATATTTCACAAATTTACTTTGTTTTTCTTTTCCCCACCCTCTTTCTTCTCCCAGATAAATCAAATCTCCTAGTCTTCAGAAGCAATAGTGTTTCCGATGTACCTTCATCACCTACGCTGCAGAGACACAATAATGTCAACCAGATGGTCTTTCACAAAATCCGGAATGAGGACTTGATATTTGTAAGTCCATTAGTTGCTTTTTCCACTGCAGATGGTTTCATACAGACTATTTTTAAAAAAACTCAATATATGTTTAAAAGAGCCTTTTCTGAGCTAGGAGATTTTGCAATAATTTTCCTTATTTAGACTTATGAGAGAAAGTTTTGGGTTTTGTTTTTTTTTTCTTATTTTCCATCAATACAAATAATTGGGTTTTTTTGTACATGAGAAATATCCTTTTTACTGCAATAGCAGTTGTCTTTACTTTTAGGGATGTCTAAATGTATCTTAACAGCAATTTCTTCCTCTCTGGTTCTTGCAGCAAGTTTTCTGAGATCCTTGAGGAGTTAATAAAAAATAAGAAAATATTTAAGATGTTTCTGATATAGTTGCTTCCTTATCCCCTCAGTATGAATCTAGAGGTGTGCTAGCTGTAAAGATTTGCATATGCATCACTTAGAGTGGTTGTTTAAAGTATCTCTTGCAAAACAGGCAGAGATTTCTGATTTTTTTCCCATCAATCTTTTAGGAGGAGAGTCTTGGACAGGGCACGTTTACTAAGATTTTCAAAGGTGTAAGGAAAGAAGTGGGAGATTATGGCCAGCTCCATCAAACTGAAGTTCTTTTAAAGGTGCTGGATAAAGTGCATAGAAACTACTCTGAGGTTGGTGTGATTGTTGACTGCTGTATAACTTTTGTCCATTCTATGTTGAGCATTACTTTTCTTACAATAAATGAGTATTTGTTATATGGTAGTGGGTTGAATATTGAACCAAGCTAATTCTTGACTGCGTGACACTGGAGGGGTATGGATTTGAGACTGGTTTTGGGAAGTACATCTATGTACCTTATTTCCCCTCTCCCCATCCATCAGAGAATTCAGAGCTACGTCCTGAAATCCAGAGAACAGTTTCTTTCTATGATAAAAATACCACAGGAGAGGTGGTATGGCCACAGAATTGCCTTTACCAGTAAGTTCAGATGGGGGACCAACACTTACAGAAAAAATACTTTATTTTATTCAACTATCTTCAGTGTTTTGGATTCATACTGATTCTCCAGTAAAATCAACATTTCACATCAAGTTGTAAAAAATCAGAAGTATTTATGTATGAGAAACACTTGCCATATGTAGAGTCATCCGTATTCACTTAGACTTTTCACTGTTTGAGTGAAGCTATGACCAAACCTGAAATGCCTTTGTGCAAAAACTAGTACACAATCTTGGGCTCAGATACATTACCAGTGTAAGTTTTGTTGGGTGACTAATAAGTACACAAGCAAGTGTAGCTGGAGATGCCACTGAACAAAATAAAAAAAATTACTAAAGAAATAAAAGCATCTGAAACCTTCCTTACAAGGTTAGGTAAGGTCTCGCAGTAGTAGATGAGTGATGTAATACTTCTTGTCTTTTAACTTAATAATGTGCTATGAAGAAATAAATTGGAAACTGAATGATGCATTATGAAAGAATAAATTGGAAATTGAATAGTGCATTGTGAATTTGTCTGTAGTTTAGCTTTACTTAGTTAACTAATGTGGAAAAAAAGATTCTTTTTAAACTATGGAGCTACACTTGCCTGCGGAAAAAGAGGTTGCTAATCTTTCTGGAATGTGGATTATCAGTTATTTTTAAAATAAATAAATAACAAAAAACACCTCAACAAACTAATACCACCTCAAACAATATAAAATATGTTACACAGGGTCTTTTCAATGAGATGGATGTTGAAATGTTTTTAAAAATATATGTGGTTTTAATAAATTTGTTAGAAATAGTGTAATGTTTTGTGGGTTTGTTTTCATTGATGTTTATTCTCTATCAATCTCTCTCTTCCCTTCATCAAAGTCCTTCTTTGAGGCAGCAAGTATGATGAGCCAGCTTTCTTACAAACATTTGGTGTTAAATTATGGAGTCTGTGTATGCGGAGAGGAAAGTAAGTAGAAATTCATTATCTTTTTGTACTAATTTTACACAGCTGTCATTCAAGCTTGCCATTGGTTCTGGGTAAAAGCAGCGGAAAAAACTGAAACAAAACAACCAGTCACACCAACTGGACACCCAATATATGTTCACGTTGCAGTAGCATTAGTCTTGGTGTCTGAGAACTAATTAATATGGTGGTAACAAAGCAAATACAAAAAATTGTTGAAAAACAGTCAGTGTGAATAGTAACCACTGTAAATTGCTCACAGTTGTGTCTATTCTATCTGAAAATCTCACTTGCAAAAAGTTTTACCAAGCTTCTGAAATGAGCTTTTGATTGCCAGAAAAATTGCACCCTTACCTTGTATCAAGTGTGGTTAGCTAAGAAAGTGAAGTGCTTGGCTACCCAAGAAAATCATTGCTTACTGTGATCAGAAACACAGAAACTGTGACCCTTTCCCAGTCATGTGCTGACTTAGTGAGCACAAATACAGCTTTGGGATGTTTGGTTTAGAGATGCCATTCTGAAAATATGAGGTCCCATTATTTCAACAAAAACACTACAAAACGTTAACAAAGATAAAATCTTTGCATCATCTACAGGTGTAGAATGTGTTTTCAGTTTACCTTACTGCATTGTGACTATATATTAATAAGGTTTTTTTGAAGAACACCTGTAATATATTTATAACATCTTGTGATGAAATCTTAATTTTGATTGGTTGTCATATGCTTACATGTGCTGTCTTCAAATATGCAATGCTGGATCTCACTTTGGTAGTTTTTCCTCTTCATTTAGTCTTTGGGCAGAAATGTCAGTTTGCCCTTAAACAATTTTTCTTTTGTGTTGATAAATTTGTAACAAAATGAAGCATTTTGTAGTAACTGTATAAGCAGATTATGTAGACAGTTGCCTGCTTTAAGACAGAAGGAGTTTGCAAAAGGGAGGATGGATTCTGTATCAGGATTTGCTTCTCTTGGGTAGCTGGAAAAAGCACAGCACTATGTTTGGCCAAAAACCTGTTATGCCAGTTTCTTTGCAAAAATGCCCATCAGTGTTTTTTCTAGTTTATTTATTTTACCAGGCATAAGGGCTATCTATAAAATTTCAGGTAGATCAAGTGTATAATTTAAAAAAAAAAAAAGTATACGGTTATTTATTTCTCCTTTAGATCACAGTTGGCCTTCAGAAATAGAACCATCTATCCATTTCTAGAGGCAAGAGACTTATTACAGTTTAGTAAGAGACAGTTACTAAGAAATAGGAAGAGAGGCTGTTATTTTTTCTGTGGATTATAGACTTGATGTACAGATTTGATGAAAATTGCTTCACATAATTGTAAAAAAAAAAAAAGTTTGCTGTCTCTAAAATGAATTTGTTAGAAAAATCAGTTGATTTGTTATAACCAAATATAATACCGGTAGTTTCCTGTGTCTAAACTAGAGTTAAAATGAGAAGCACTGCAATGTGAGTATCTTGCAGCTGAAGGCAAGAGTTCAGTCATGCAATCTGAAATTGTACTGAAACTGATGAAGACTGTGCAGTACTATGAAATGGATCTTGTTTCTTGGGTTACTTGCTGGATGATTGCATGGAGGCCTTTGTCATACCTATACACCAATGTTTTTTAGTGCAAATATTAGTCCATTTTCAAGAGCAGCAGATTTTGTCAGCAAAGCATGATATTTTTCATTAAGAATATAGATTGCAAACAACTATGAAGTAAATGACTTGAATAGTATTCAACTCACTCCACTGATACAGCTGTACACTACTATGCTTTATCAGAAGGTAGGCTATTTATTGTGCCTTTCAAGTCAGGGTGGAAGGATACTCACTGGATTTGTTAAGTTGGAAACCTATTCTGTAAAAGACTATTAAAGCTAGTAATTTTGCGTTTGAGAAGAAATTAGGTGACCTTCCACACCCTGAAGAAGTATAAAGAACATAGAATATTTGTGGCAATGGTCAGATGTTATATAGCTTTGAATTTATAGTTAGTTGAACAACAAGGTATCAAAGGAAGAGATGGGTAGCACTAGAGTAATTATTTTCTCCCAAAATTCCATTATTTGTTGTTGGTTTTAATTGTTACTCTTTTTACCATTTTAAATCAGACATCCTTGTACAAGAATATGTAAAATTTGGATCCTTGGACACATACTTGAAAAAGAACAAAAACGTTATCAATATCTTGTGGAAGCTGGAAGTAGCCAAACAGTTGGCATTAGCCATGCATTTTCTGGTAAGTAGTTTATTCTTCAGTTTTGTTAATGGCTAATTCAGCCTAATACATGTAGAATGGCTGAGCTATTACCCTGCTTCTTGAAACTCTGGAGGGTATTTGAAGATAGACTGGGCATATACAAGATAGTGGATAGCCAAGGGCAGACCTTTGTGACTTGCATGAAGTGTAATTTAATTTCACATTCTTTTTTAATGCTTTATGTTTTAATGTGAAATAAAAACACATTTTCAGTATTTCCCCTCCTGCCCCCCCAGGAATCAGTGCTTCCTGTTTTTTCCCTGTCAGCTCATGATGCTGAACATAAACTATTTCCTGATAGTGTTAGTAGTTAACCACTGTGAGGAGAAATCATTGTACTGTTCAAACTGCTAGTACATTCTTCTTGTGCATTAGCTCCCAATCTTGCAGTCTGTTTAATGCAACATAAAGGCTATTATTCGAGAAAGGATAATTAGATTAATCTTCCCTTTAACAGAGTTTAAATGCTCTCATATTAATTTTAAATGAATCATACTGATGGATCAGTATTAATCTGTATTAACATATATCAAATAGTTTTAAACTTGAAAATTTAGGTAGATAATTAAAATTAATGGAAATTGGCTAGAAACTATAACTCTTGAGAGGAACTGGTGAAATGTCTGAGATTTGATCAACTTAATCTGTGATCATTATTTTCTTTGCTGATGTTTCTCTCAGGCTGTAAAGTACTGTTTTTTAAATACCTCTTCAACCATAAGATTTTTTTTTTGTCAGTATATAAAAGATGTATTTCTGTTCATAGGAGGATAAAGGCCTTGTTCATGGAAATGTCTGTGCGAAAAACATCTTGCTTATCAGAGAGGAAGACAGGAAATCTGGAAACCTTCCATTTATAAAACTCAGTGATCCTGGCATCAGTATTACAGTTTTGCCAAGAGATAGTAAGTCTTTGTGTCAGCTTTCTTGTTTATTGCTTCTGACTTGAAAAATAAGTTTGGGTGGGTTTTTTTTCTGACTGCCATCTAAGGTACTTCTGTTGTAGTTAAAGTTCCTTCATCCATCTGTCATTTTAAAATAATCTCTGCAGTCCTAGTCAGCAGTTTTAAGTGTATCTTCTTTATCAGCAAATGGCTATAGGAAATAAAATCATGATTCTCCATTGTGTGAGGGGTTTTTTTCCTGCTGTTCTCATTTGCAACTTTTTTTTCACTGGTAGTACTATTATATGCTATAACGTACCATGTGCAAGTCTCTTGCATCTGCAGGTAACTGCTGGACTTATTATCCTATTCTTGATCAAGATTAAATTGTCATTTTTATATCTTGGAGAAGCTTTTAATGTTGAAAGTAAATGCACTTCTGAAAATGCTGCCTGGCAGTTGAAAATAATCTTCAATGCATTTCTTGTTGAATACCTGAAGCCACTTGATGATGCTAAAAATACTGGATTATCATCTGCCACTGAGGCTGTTCTAATGCTTTATAAACAGCAAAACTAATTAAATGAAAAGAAATTAGAAGCATGTGCAAGATTGTTATGCTAATGAAGCTGAAGTAAACTTACTGTTCTTTATCTAGTCTTTGTAATAATTTTGGGAAAAAGAACACACTTTATACTTGGTAATTTTATACATACCAAAAGAAATAATGCATCTAAGAGACTATAAGCAATGGAATGTCATTATTTTCCGTTAAACTATTTAAACTCTCACTTTTTAAATTAGAAGCCTACATTAATCTTACAAGATGTAATTTTAAGGAGCTCTAAATCTACATCAGTACAATACCATCTTTTAACTTATTACTACAATCAGTATCAAAAGTTTTAAAATCAAATAGTATGAAATTTCTTGTTACGGTGCCTTTTGCTGTGCCGTAATGTGCCAACCACTAGCAAAGTACTTCTTACTCTTTTCCATCTAGTTGCTTTGCAGTAGCTACAAAATCTTGATAACATTGGGGGAAATACAAAAGTTGGAGCAAAAATATAGTGTGGAAATGATGATAAGGTATTTTATAACATGCAGCTCATTTTAGAATAAAACTAATGATCCTTCACTCTGCTTCATAAAAACTATTTTTGTACATACTATAGGTATTTTGGGTCTTTTCAACAGGAACAAAATCTTACAAAGGTATTAAAAGCACATTACATAATGAAATACCTATGTGTACTAAAGTAGTTTTTACTAAATCAAGTATGTTGTAGAATTTTCTGTTTTTATTATTCATCCTAACGTTGTTTCTTTTGTGTGATTGCACAGTTCTTCTTGAGAGGATACCATGGGTTCCACCTGAATGTATTGAGAATCCTAAACAATTAAGCTTGGCCACAGATAAATGGAGTTTTGGTACTACTTTGTGGGAAATCTGCAGTGGAGGAGACAAACCTCTGAGTGCACTGGATTCTTCAAGGGTAAGTATCAGCGAGTCTGCAGTTATGACAGTTCTTTGGACACTTCTGATTTAAATCATCTGCTGTTGTAACTATCTTAGCATGTAAAGTGGTGTGACCTGTGACTGCTGTAGGAAAAGGCCACTTCTACTGGTAGAAAATGATCAGAAGTAATGATTTGAGGTCTGGTTTTGTGTTGTTTATTTTGACTGTTATGGGAACAGAGTAAAGCGGTGCCAGTATTATCTTATTCATGCTTCTGTTGCTTTGTTGCAACAGTGTATCACTTCAAACAAAAAGTATTCCTAACAATGTGCATGCATTTTAATTAGCGTTATTCTATTAATTGAACATCTTAAGTACTGTAAGACTGTGTCTTGCAGACAGTTCTCTTCTTTTAGCTAAACCAGAAACGTTAACTTGGTCTCAACTAGTGGCAGGGAGTGGAGGGGAAACACATTCCATAAAAATATTATTTCTTATTTATTTGCTTCCTTAGTTGGAAGCAAAATGATTATTTCCTTTACTATGCTACAAAAAGATTTGTAGTCTTATTTTTATAAATGGACTGTTACCTTCTCACAAAGCCTAATCTGATTTCTCAGGTGTTGTAATCAACTCTTATAATAATCTCCAAGGTCTACCTAGACCTAGTTTATAGATCCCTAGGTATTTCAGAAGTTGCCTTCCTCTTCTGTACTAATCTACATTCTTTCATAACGCTGATGAAGCTTTTTACCACTGAAGGAGCCCAGCCAGCACACAGGTGGATAGAATTTTCTGCTGGACCCATCCTGTTGAGTTTGTATGAAGTTGCCAACAAAGGAAACACCATATTTCTCATTATCTTTCTTTATTTTCTTATCTTCCACTAGTAACTGACTGGGAGTTTCTTAACTGATTAAATTATGCCAGTCTTGCTACATTGTCAGCCTTGTTTTTTGATATAAATTGGTCAGCTGTATGTTTGGTGAGGTAAGAGTCTAGATGGAGAGCTGTATTTTTTGGCTGCTCTAGTGAGGATGTTAAGCCTTCTGCAACTCTTCATGATTTTATCTTAGTGGCTTTTATCTATTTAATTCCAGAAACTACAGTTTTATGAAGATAGGCATCAGCTTCCTGCCCCCAACTGGACAGAACTAGCAAACCTTATAAACAACTGTATGGATTACGAGCCAGATTTCAGGCCTTCATTTAGAGCAATTATACGTGACTTGAATAGTTTGTTCACTCCAGGTGAGTCTGTGATACAAGAACACACTAAGCAAAAAGAACCCTCATTCCTATTGGTTTATTTTCGTATGGTGCCTTTCTTTTTGGTATGTCGACCCACAACCACTCTCCAGAGCCGCCCCGGAAATCTAATTTTGTATGGACACTATATTACTGCTTTTTAGTTTGTTCTAAAAGTGAACACATTAAAAGTTAGCATTATCATTCAGAACAGTTTTCTGGTTTGATTAATGTCTATACCAAACATTCTAGTCTCTTAAGCAAGTATGTTTTGTTTGTGACTGTCTTTTTTTTTTCTCTCAATAAAATAAATAGATGTCTGTCTTTTTTCCAAGTGGCAGACACCTGTTGTCACAAGCCCTTGGGAAGTTTACATTTCTCCCCTCTGCAGTAGTGGAGTTGTTTGTCCAATAGTTACTAAATTTGAAGTACAGTAGGCCTGCAAAAAAGAAAATTGGGAAATTTAACCATGACTCGCTATGAGACATTTGGCTTTTTTGTATTACATCTGTCTTTGCAAATTACTATATAGAAATTAAGGTGGTTTTAAATATTCTACTAAGCTTGGACTATGCCAAGCAAAAGTAGAACGTGCCATGATTGTAGTTTCTCCATTCTCCTATTCACTTCTCTTTGCCTCCTGTTCCCTTTCTCTCTTTCCTTCTTCCTCCTACAGATTATGAGCTATTGACAGAAAGTGATATGTTGCCAAATATGAGAATTGGAGCACTTGGATTTTCTGGTGCTTTTGAAGACCGGGACCCAACACAATTTGAAGAAAGACATCTTAAGTTTTTACAGCAGCTTGGCAAGGTAGGATGTTTTGAAATTCTCTAATTGCCTAAGAAAGAACTATCTTTTTCAGTTATCTTCCAGTGACCCCATATACATTATTTACATTGAAACTTCTGTTACAGAAATTAATAATTTCAGTCATATCTGACCACAACATGCCGTTTCCTATAGATCTTTTTTCAGTTTCACAATATCGTTACCTAGAAGAAAGGCAGCTGACCTCTACAATGAATCCAGTCACACCAAAAGGCTGAAATCATCTTCAGTAACGCAGAGCTGCATTTGACTTTTTTTTTTTTAATATACTTGGTATTCATTTAAAAATGCTCCAGAGCAATCTTGCATAGAACTAGTGAGGTTGGGTTTTTTTGTGCATGTATATTCTGAGAAGTCTGAATATGCAGTCCCTAAGTTCAGTAATGTCTTTGAGATATATGTAGGCCTTGAACATTTTAGGCTTTAGAAATCAGCATTTGGTTACCGGTTTTGCAAGTCATTGCAACCTGGCTTGTGTGAAAGCATGCCTAGACAGATGACCAAGTGCAGCTGGCAGATCTTTGCTCAAGTACCATTGTTTCCAGAATGGTTCCTTGCTGGTTTATGTTTTTTGTTGACATGATAGTGATACATTTCTTTGACTCTTCAGTACTAGTGAAAGCAGACCTGGAAGTGAAGCAGCAGAACTACTTCTGTTTGCAGATGGTTCTTTGTTGATTATAAATGGTAGCATAGCATAAGGAGAGGAAGAGTGGTAGGTGATGACTGCATAAAGGAAGATAAAGAAAACAGAGAAAGAGAAAAAGGTAGAACATTGAAACAAATGAGGAAGGAACCACCAAGAAACAGGAGAATTAAGAGCCAAGAGGAACCTAGATGTAGGGGTTCTTGCAAGTCCAGTAAAAGGAGTATCCCAGCTGACAATTTGGAAATGCAAGGCGAAATTTGTGAAGAAGGGGAGGAAAAAATGAATGGACATCACTCCCTCTCCTTCTCCTCCTTTACTCTGGTGCTGTTTGCTTCCTTAGAGAACCGTTACCTGTGATCCTACTCTCTTTCGCCCAGGGAAGTTTTGTGGCATTTCACTTAAATAATTAATTATGGTCACCTTAATGCTAATACAGTGAGCACTGAAGCAGTATGAGCAAGCACTGAGAGAAATGGACTTGTTTTTAAATCAAATATTTCCGTTTGTCTTCTAGGGAAATTTTGGCAGTGTTGAGATGTGCCGGTATGATCCCCTGCAGGATAATACTGGGGAGGTGGTGGCTGTGAAAAAGCTGCAACATAGCACAGAAGAGCACCTTAGAGACTTTGAAAGAGAAATTGAAATACTTAAATCTCTGCAGCATGATAACATTGTTAAATACAAAGGAGTATGCTACAGTGCAGGTATGTGCTATACTGATTACACCTCCAGTTATACATCTAAGTATGCATACTGAGAAATTCAGAGAGGTAAGTGTTTATGGAAAGTCACTAGCTTGTCCTAACTTTACCAGAATTTAGAGAGTACAAACCAAAGGAAGTAGTGTATGTTGTATACTGCTTCTCAGTAGAAGGTGGACATTTTATTCAGTCAGCTCACTGGATTATTTGATTGATTTAGAGAAAGTACTGTTTTGAATAGTTACCAAGTTTCTTTATCTTAAAGCATAAGTCTTCCTAAAAAAGAATTTAGGGCTAAGTAGGAAAATGCAGCCATTTTGTAACTGCTGTTTTTTGCTCAATATAACTTCCCAAAGTAGATATTGCCAATTCTTGTACAGTGTATATAGTAAAAAACTAGAAAGGAAAAACTTTCAGAAACAGATATATTCGAGTGAATTTTTGATGCTGTTGAAGTTGATGAATGAAAGCATAGGTTCTACCCAGGATCTTGCTGTAAAAAGAATATTGGATTCAAAATCAGACTAAGTTTTTAAAGATGATAAAATTGCTGACCAGTTGATGTCAGTTGCCATTCTGTTTCATCTCAGCAATGAGCAGGAATTACATGAACATAGATATACACCTGTAGCAGTAGTAGCTAAAGTATTGATGAGATTATTTTGATTAGTGATGCTCTGTATATCAAGCATATGCACTTTATTGTTTTGTTTAAATAAATGCCATTTCCTGAATAAATGCAGTTAACTAATATGTGAAAAATTGCATAGCGATGTACAGATAATGAATTAATTTTTTGGTATTAAGACTTATTTCCTATTACTTTTACTCATAGACATCAATAAATATATTTCAAAATTGTCAGTGCAAAATGACAGAAAATTAAGTGTATTTTTTGTTGTTGTTGTAAAAGGTCGTAGGAATCTAAGATTAATTATGGAATATTTACCTTATGGAAGTTTACGAGATTATCTGCAGAAACACAAGGAGAGGCTGGACCACAAGAAGCTTTTGCTATATGCATCTCAGATATGCAAGGTAGGAAATTTCAGATGACTGATAATTTTCAACAATTTTTTGTCTCTTTGGTCTCATTTGTCTCAAAACAACTATCACTGATTGTTTTATTGTATCTTTTATAATATTGTTGGGCTGCCAGCACCACATAACCCTGAAAAAAAAAGCAACACATACTCCTGTACTCAAGAACTGGACAAACTTCTGAGTATCTTAGTACAGGATGCTAAAACTGGCTCATGTGCTGACTGAGGCAGAATATACTCAATTTATTTTTGTTTATTTTATAGTTTCACAGAATCACAGAATGTTAGGGGTTGG